>NW_027397155.1:2316971-2337535 GCF_003265705.2 Callorhinus ursinus | reverse complement strand
TGGGATCCCAATTATTCTAATGTTGTTTCGTCTTATCGTATCACTTATCTCTCGAATTCTGCCCTCGTGATCCTGTAGTTGTTTCTCTCTCTTTTTCTCAGCCTCTTTATTTTCCATCATTTGGTCTTCTATATCGCTGATTCTCTCTTCTGCCTCATTTATCCTAGCAGTTAGTGCCCCCATTTTTGATTGCACCTCATCAATAGCCTTTTTGATTTCGATTTGGTTAGATTTTAGTTCTTTTATTTCTCCAGAAAGGGTTTCTCTAATAACTTCCACGCTTTTTTCAAGCCCAGCTAGTATCTTTAAAGTCATGATTCTGAACTCTAGGTCCGACATCATACTAATGTCTGTATTGAGTAGGTCCCTGGCTAATGGTAGTACCTCTTGTTCTTTTTGCTGAGGTGATTTCTTTCGTCTTGTCATTTTGTCCAGAGGAGAATAGATGAATGAGAGAACGAAATGCTAACAGGTTTACAACATCGGTGTGGGAGATTTTTAGCCCTTCTACATCCTTGCCAACTCTTAGGATGAACTTTATAATTTAAGCATGCTAATAGGTGGGAAGTGGTACTCATTATTGTTTTAATTGTATTACCCTAAATCTCTGACTATAAAGGTGGACTTATTTTTCCTTTCAGTTCTATTAGATTTTGCTTCATATATTTTGCTTCATCTATTTCTTTTTGTATTCATAAATGTGTAAGGTTATTATATCCTCTTCATGAATTACCCTGTTTATTATCAAATAACTTTTTTTAATCTTTGATAGTATTCTTTATTCTGAAATCTCCTTTGTTTGAAAAAATGTAGCTGTTCCAGCTTTCCTTTGATAGTGTTAGCATGGTATATTATTTGTCAGTCCTTTATTTTTAGTCTATTGATGTCTTTATGTTTAAAGTGTGTTACTTTTGGTAGCATATAGTTTGACCTTGCTTTTTTATCCAATCTGACCATATCTGCCCTTTAATCAAGGTATTTAGGCCATTTAAATTTAATATAAGTATTGATAGATTAAGTATAAATCTACCTTCTTTTTCTTTGTTGTTTCATCTTTTCTTTCCCTTTTTCAACTTTTCCTGTCGTCTTTTGGATTAATTGAACATGATTCCACTTAGTCTTTTGTTGGCTTGTTAACTGTAATTTTGTTTTATTTAGTGGTGGCTTAAAGATTTACAGCATACATCTGTATTATACCTTTAAGAAATATTATATCATTGTGCATATAGTGAAGACTCTCAACCGTATATTCTCATTTTTCCCTCCTGAACTTTGTGTTATTATATCATACATTTTACTTTAATATGTTATAAACACCATAATACATTGCTACTATTTTTGTTTAAACCAGAGGTTGGCAAACTTTTTCTATAAAGAGCTACATAGTCAATATTTTAGGCTTTGTGTGCCATATGGTCTCTGTTGCAGCAATTAACTCTAGTTCAAAGTAGTCATAGGTGATATATAAATGAATGAGAACGTTTTCTAGCAGTTTATTTAAAAAATAGTCAGCAAGAAGGATTTGGTCTTAGTCTGTTTGACAACTATCACAATATATCACAGACTGCATAGCTTATAAACCAGAAATTTGTTTCTCACAGTTATGGAGGCTGAAAGTTAGAGATTAGGATACCAACATGGTCAGATGAAGGCCTTCTTCCAGTTTGCAGATTTCTTGTTGTATCTTCACATGGCAGAAGGAGCAAGAGATCTTTCTGGAGCCTCTTTGATAAGGCACTCATTTCATTTATGAGAGCTCCACTCTCATGACCTAATCATTGCCCAAAGACCCCACCTCCTAATACCATCAACTTTGGGCAATAGGATTTCAACATGTGAATTTTAGGGAGGTTACAAACATCCATACCACAAAATAGTTTGTGGGCTGTAATTTGTTGATTCCTGGTTTTAAATAGTCAGTTATCATTGTAAAAATATTACCATATCTGGAAGAACACAAGATATCTATCTACATTTGTAGATATCTATGTACCTATGTATGTAGATTCATATTTTCCTCTTGTACTATTTTCCTTCTGCCTGAAGGACTTCCTTTAACATTTCTTGTATTGCTGATCTGCCGGTATTGAATTCTTTTAGATTTTGTATGTCTGAAATATTCTTAATTTCACCTTCATTTGCAAAGGTTATTTTTCTGGGTACAGAAGTCTAATTGACAGTTATTTTCCAATTGTCTTTTAAAAATGTTACTTCACTATTTTCTCACTTGTGTTTCTAACCAGAAGTCTGCTGTCATTTTCATGTTTATTCCTGTTTACATGTAACTTGTAGTGTTTTCTCTGGCTGCTTTTAAGATTTTTCTTTTTATCATTTGTTCTGAGCAATTTGATTATGTGCCTTGCTATAGTTTTTTCATGTATTTTGTGTTTAATATTCACTGAACTTCTTGGCTCTGTAGATTTATGGTTTCAGTCAAATATGGAAAAACTTTGGTCATTATTCTTCAAACAACTGCTAAAAAAGCATATGAGATTGTGGGTAGCCATTACTTCCAGTTTCCACAGATTCATAACCACCTCCATAGTTGTGTGAATGAGAATTGCAATGATAATAAACTTGCACCAATAATCCTGTTCTATCTCAACACTGAGGTTCTCAAGGCTATTTAATTTGGAGACACAAGGATGTCACCAATGTAAGGTTTGGGCTCAGACCCTTCTCTGACAATGCATTTCCTGGAGTATTCCCTCTGCATCAACACAGTAGCTAATAAGGGATTTGGGGAACCCCTGCCAGGCTGGGGTCCTACAGCCCTGTGACACCTCTCTTGCTCTGTCATCTGTCTATCATTAAGTCTGGATTCGAGGAATATAAGACACACATTCTTCCTGTCAAGTGCTTCCAAATCAAATACATGCAGAGGGCTTTAAGAAGTTCAACACAATAAGCCTCCATTTATTTCATCTCAGTTAATTAGGAATCAGCCAGCAGGTTGACAAGAGCTAGGCTGAAATTTACCTTGGCCTTGAAAAGGCTTTCTTCATAGACAGTAAAAATTAATTGTGTAAATAGAACATCAGGTGAATGATAGGAGAAAAAAAGTAGGAGAAAGAGGCATTTAATTGCTCTCATGATAAAAACAGCCTTTCACAAACAAATAAAAGCAATCTCCTAGCAGTAGAATAAGTGGAAAGGGCTGGATGTTTAGAGCCCTGAGTGCTCACCCTATGTCTTCCCTAACTATTGTGGCATGAAAGCACACTGCTTTCCTTCCTTGGGCTTAGTTGGCTCTTCCATAAAATCAGAAGTTGTTTGCCATGGCCTTTTATGACTTAATACAATGATAGCAATTGATGTGCTCAACTTAAAATAAACCCTAGGTCTTCATTAAGCTAGGCAAACATTGGGAAGGACAATTCCTTTCTAATATGTCTAGATAAATCTCCATAACCCTAGCATACCAGTCTCTCTCAGTTCCTATCTATTCTCACTTTTGCCAGTGATCTTTTCTAGAGTCCATTCTGACCTGGTCTCTTGGCTCTTGGGCCCACAGGATAAAGTCCAAACTCTCCAGCAAAGTACATAAGAGCTTCCACAAAATCTTTTGCCTTGGCTTTGCTCATCCTGTACACAGGTCTTGAGTGCCAGCCTGGTGGGTTGTGTACAGTTCCCAGAATGATCTTCACTCCTTCAGACTTGGTATGTTTGCACATGCTGTTCCCTTGTTTTGCCTGGAAACTGCTACAAATCTTTTAAATCTTAGCTCAGGCAACTGTTCTGTAAATTCTCCCTGAGTCTCCCACATAGAATTGGTGACTTCCTCATCAATGGTTTCCTTGGTTGCAGTCTGGATGTAGTATGTTGACCTCCTCTGATGGACTGTGGATTCATTAAGCAGAGGGTTTTGTCCTATTCCATCTTTGTATTTCTGAAGTCCAGCATGGGAATACAAAAGGCCTTATTGCATGGATGAATGAAACAGTATTTAGAAGTAATACAGAAGCAATTTTATAGCTATGTCATAATTTTGAAATGTCCTTATTTGAGATTGGCTTTTCTCTGATAATCTGAATAGTGAAGGGTATTGACATTTCTGAGGATTACCTAAGAACGATTAGGAATATTCTGTCTGGAAAATTGCATTGAAGATGAAGAAAGGGTTTAGTTAGTGGACTGAGACTGCATATTAAAGAACAGTCATTTTGAAAATGTCATGGGCAATTTTTTTAATAGCGTTTTTTTCAGCCACAGTAGTAGAGTCTGGTTCATTTGATGTTAAGCAGAATCATAGCTATGGCGCCCTTCTATATCTTACTATGTGCTTTGCTTACTTGTCATAATACCATGAGGTAAGTTCTAGGATTCCCATTGCAGATGAGGAAGCTGAGGCTTGTAGAGGTAAAAAGAAAAAAAAAAAAAGAAATCTGGGACCATGTACTTAAGAAGCAGCAGTGCTAGATTTTCCACTCAAGGTTTTCTGACTACTAATGCCGTAATTTGTTACATTGTGGGTAAAATATTCTCATAAGAATGAAGATAGTAGCTAATTAAATTTTGTGATGGAAGAATTCAGAGGGGAGCAACCTTGAGTTGAACTGTCAAAGAAAGCTTCATGCAAGAGGGCACTTTGACAGGAAGATAAGATTTGATTAGGTGTAAGGGAGAGTCCTGTTACTCAAGTATTTCAGATAGGATGTTTTGGATAAAGGTCAAGACAAATGTGACATTTCAAGGGGTAGTGGGGAGACTGGGCTGGCTGAATCAGAAGAACTGAGTTTTGTGAGTCCAAGGATCCTGTGTTGCCTGTTCTCTATACCTCCAACACCTAAAACTGCACTTAGCCCATAGTAAGAGCTTAGTGATTGGGTAATACTACTGAAATACAATTGAATGGATAGTGGGAAATAAAACTCAAGACACAGTGTAGGATCTCAGAAGGCCTGAAGGTCAAGTTGAGTGGTTTGGACCTAGCCTGTTGGCATAGAGAATCATGCTTTTTGAGCAAACAAGTGGCAATAATAATTATACTTATGAAGTGTTTACTATTTATCAAGCAGTCTTCCAAGTACCTTAAACATAATGTTTCATTTACTATTCACAGAAAATATATGAGCTAGGTATTATTATATTCTATCCTATTTTTCAGATGGAAAACTGAGGCATAGAGTAGTTAGGAAACTTCCCCAAGGTCAGACAACTATTAGGTGACAGAGCTGGGATTTGATACTGGGAAGTGATCTATGTCCATGTTCATATTCTGAACCTCTATACTCTCCTGCCTTTTAGTGAAAATGGTTTATTTAAGATGTTTCTTGCCAAGGGACCATTTTTCATGTCCCCTTGCAGCCTATGAATCTATAAATCAGTGGCATGAATGGACATGTAAGTAAAGACCTTGGCTTAAAAGTGAAGAAGTTTCTAATCTCTGTCTCCAATGTGTTGTTCACACTCCCTGCCCTGAGTTCCTCTCCTTTGTGCCTGACAAAAACGAGAAGACAGGGAAGTAACTATCCTCTTTTGCAACACGTTGGTACCTTTGATAGCCGACTTAGTGATCCCAGGGAAGATTTAATACATGCGAAGTCTCCACAAATGTCAAATTTATTATCTTCTCTTATGATGATATTTAAATATTGTTAAATTTCTGGGTCCAAGGGAAAGATGAATTCCAAGGCCACATGTTATTTTGAAAGTAGGGGAACCAGGCATTGAGTCTTGGTGTCTCAGAAAGTCCAGAGCTACTAAAGGGTGCTTGGTGAGGAGAGCTGTGCCTGGCCCTTGGCAGGTACTGTGTATTTACTTGTTAGAGAAATAAGTAGGGTCATAAAAGGAATAGGGATTTAGATTTAAAAGATATGTATGTATGTATGTATGTATGTATGTATGTATGTATTGAAGATATGTATTTAAAAGTGACCTCCTGTGTTTATAGGCCATGTAACCTTGGGGAAGTCACTTGATTCCTCTTAGTCTTGGTTTTCTTAACTGGTCAATGGGGATTAGATTACTTTACAGGGTGGTGGGGAGGATTCAGTGAATTAAAATGAGATAATTGTATACATGTCACCCTGTAAACTGGTATGGAAACATTAGAACCAATTTTTCTTAGCCCTCTTTCAGGGTGAATCTCATACCTCTCCTCTTGGCTTATACAGCCAGTGCCCACACAGTATTGTCAATCTATTATTGCCCTGTAGTAATCTAACACATGATATTCTATGTGTCATAGTAAATATGACTAGATTTATAATGAGTACACACAAAATTTTTACTACTTTTATTCTTTGGAAAATATTGTATCAACATATGACAGAGAGGCATGGCGGAAGTATTGTTTTCACTGGTGCATAATGAAAAGGAAATAGATTCCACTTCTAATCTTTGAGAAGTTTGATTAATCCTGTTTTGATAAGCCAAAAGGAAGAACTTTGTGGAAAAACTGGGAAATTAACAGTCTTCCAGAGCAGACTTTGCCCCTTGACCTTTAGCTTGTAGGACCAAGGCAATCAGAAGGGACCATTAAGTATAACATGATTTACAAGCTCAATAGGTTGGTTGTAAAAATTGAGTAACTAATACATAGCGTCTCACACATGGTATGCAATTCCAAATGGTAGTTACATTTCCCTCTTAAATATTTAGTAATCCACTCACTCATGCAATATGGAGACCCTACAGTCACTTGTCAGTAGAAAGCCAACATGCTGTATTAGAAAGTGGGCTAGAAGTGCAGGCAGAGGCAAAATTGTGGTGGTCCTCAAAGGGCATGCTTTTTTTTTCTTTTTGTAGACAATGAGGCAATTGAAGGTTTTTAGAAAAGAAGTGATAGGAAGTGTTCCATTTTCAATGCATTTATCCAAAATAACTGCCACTATTCCTCTCCCTCCCCTCCCCTCTCTCCTTACATTCTCCACTGGTATTCTATGGTGTAGTGTAATTTTTGTTAAGCTTTTGTTCCCATTAGCTAATTTGATCCCCAAAGCAATATACTGGCACATGCATTATTACCATCTGCATTTCACCAGCTCATACCATCTGACCAAGATTATATCTAGCTGGTGAGAGACAGAACTTTTACTTGAACCCAAATCTCAGTGTTCCAAGCCTTGTCTTGTTTCTTCTATACTCCACCACAACAAGAGGAAAATAAAAACCAGTATGGAGCTTGCATGTCATCTACCCCCTGGGGAAACATACAGAACAGCCCTGAACACCTGCTTATTAGGCTATAAAAAATAACCATTAGGAATACTGGAATACTCTTATCCTTAGGTTTTGTTTTGGTACTATTTATTTAGTTATTGTTCTCCAAGTGTATTTCTGATGGCTCTCATTTGATTTACAGACCCACTGAGAAAAGAAGTCATTTCAAACTGTTATTATTTCACAAAAAAGCACTGTGTTTTACCAGTGCCAATTTTGCCCCTGGCCCAATGCCTTAAAGAATGTGTTTTCTGGACCCATATCTATTGCAGATAGTGTTCTGAACACTTTAGTATTGTTACTAAATCCTAGTTTGGTTTAGCATTGCTACTAAATCCTGGTTAGTTTTTTATAGGGTTCACTGCACAGAAATGGGGTACATTTTGTTAGCTACAGTTAATAGATTTCAGCCCTTGATTCATGCTTTAAGAACTGCATAAAAGCCTCATGAATTGTGTCTCCTTGTCTCATTTATGGATAAAGACACTAAATGGAATAGTGCAGGGTCTGAAAGCAGGTAGTGGCAGAGGTGCAACTCTAAGGTGACCTAGTTCCTCACTACTGTTTTGACTTTAAGAATGGCCCAGGGGCCAGCAGAATCAGTAACACCTGTGAGTTGTTAGAGACGCAGCATCTGGGGTCCCACCCCAGACTAAATCAGAATTGAATCTGAACTGTAGCAAGACACCCAGGTGGTTTATACACACATTAAGTTTTATACAAAATTGAGCTTTTGCTTGTGTAGGTATATGTAAGTGTGGATGTGTATGTGTGTGTATGGGCAAGTGGGAAAGGAAGCAGGGAGGGGGGAGAGAGAGGAAGGGAAAGAGAAAGGGAGAGAGAGAATGACTGACTGGGGGAAGTATGGATGGGCTGGAGGTGATAAAATGTCCATGTGGTGGCCTTTAAACACTTGACAAATGGGGCTGGCATTCAGAAAGGAGATCTAGAAGGGATACTAATCTACAGGGCATCTCTTCATAGGTGGTGGATAAAGCATGAAGAAATGAGATCATTTAGAGAGAGTAGGAAGGAAACACTAATATTTAGAAGCTGGCAGACCCAGATAAAAGAGCTATCTAAGAAAGGCCAGGAGTTAGCATGAAGACCTCAGTGTCCTACAGGCAAAGGAGAAGTGTTTCTAATTCTTTGGTTAATGTTGTAAGACTACAAAGATTAGAGAGATGAAACTGAAAATTCTCCTTCATATTTGATAGCTGGTTATTTGGCCTGGGTCCCTAGCTAAGAATTATGTCCTCCCAATTCCAACACTGGGCAGATGTTTCAAATGTTAACCTCACGCCATTCCTGTCTTTGATGGTATAACCTTGTGCCAGCTTCATCTGCCATGTTGTTGCTGTGCTTGGTCTCCCTCCTGCCTCTCTGTCTCTGACTTCCTGATTCTTGACTTGCCAGTAGGTTGCTGGACTCAACTTCTCATCTGGCCCTTTTTCTGCTCCTTTGTGTATTTCCTTTTTCAGAGCACCAGTGCCTCCTAACTTAGGTTTGCTTGGACTAATATCTAATACCAGATTGTTTCTATTCCCCTCAACTCCCAACACTTAGGTTGAAATTATTTGAGCTGTTAAGATCCTACGAAAAATAACTGGGACACCAAACCTCTCAGTTTAATGTGATGGGAACATCTCCCCTCTTAGAATAAGTAGATTATTGTTTAAAATAAGCCTCAGGGAGCAGATGGGATCCTGGGAAGAAGTCCAGATTTGCCCTTGGTGCTAATGGCTTAGCTGATGTAGCAGGAGGGAAGTATTAAAAAGTTAAGCCACTTACCTCAACACAATTGTCTGTACATAATTTTTAATGTCTTTTTTGGGCATCAGCATAATTCTGGAGGGAAACAGAAAACATTTTACAACTTTTTAAAACAGCTGGTAGACTAAATTCCTAGTTACTAATTATTGAAAGTTATTGCATAAACTCTCCAGTGGCTGGTTGCTTGCTCTTTTTTAGGTTGGATTGGAGACACTGGCCAAATATAGCCAAATTCATTAAGATTGGCCCCAAACAATACTTCTTTGTGCCAGGCACTGGGCACTTTCACAGATTATTTTGTTTAGTCCTTACAAAAACCATATGTAGTAGGTGTTGTTACCTGCATTTTTTAGGTGAGTCTCTGCAAAGTTACACAGTGTCAGCGTCAAGAAACAGTATACAAACTCAGTGTATATTGATTCTGTGTATAACGGGGTAATTTTGAAACTTGGGTCCGAGTCAGTGGGAAAAAAAGTACTATAGAATAAAGGAGTATTTTTTATATTTTCTTTATAAAATATCACAAGCCTATTATATTTCACCAGAGGCAAGGTAGTCCTGTCATTCAAGGAATGAGCTACAGGATGGTGACAAAGGGGAATGTCTGCATGGATGAAAGATCCTGAGGCAGCTGGTTCTCCCTCAGCTGTGTACTTCCACTCAGGCCTGGCTGGCCATTTTCTGCACCTGGAATGCTTCTCTTCCCTGCTTACCATCTCTTTACATCCACTCACCATCTTCAGTAGTGCCCTTTGTAAAGTCCTCTATGAGGCCAGTTAGGTGCCATGAGTCTCAGCTTCTCCATCAAAAAATTGGAAATGATAGAACTAACCCATGAGGGGTGCCTGGGGGCTCAGGTTAAGTGTCTGCCTTTGGCTCAGGTCATGATCCCAGAGTCTTGGGATTGAGCCCTGCATCAGGCTCCCTGCTCAGTGGGGAGCCTGCTTCTCCCTCTCCCTCTGCTGCTCTCCCTGCTTGTGCTCTCTCTCTCTCTCTCTCTGACAAATATAAATAAATAAATAAATGAATAAATAAATAAATAAATAAATAAATAAATAATCTAAAAAGAAAGTAACCCATGAGATCATTTGGTGTTTAAACCACATAAGAGCATAATATACATGGTAATTTTGATAAAGAGTAATGGGAAAATGTGAAACACTGGGGACAGCTATTGGCCCACCTGAAAACTAGTCAAAAACAGAAATTCTGGTTTATTGAATTAAAAAAATTGGTGTTAGGTAGATTCAGTGGCCAAAAATGAAAAAAAAGTGGCCAAAACTAAAGAACACACTTGATTTTTGAAGGAAATGTAGAAAAACCTGTTTTAAATAATTTTAAAATGGCTAATGGGCCCACTGAGTTTCATAGCTCTTTGTCTCATTTGTGTGGAAACTGCTTTTAAGTGTAAATGACACAAGTCCGTAGTGAGAGATATTGGAACATTCAAGGCTACCTTGCTGTAGTTTAGATATTACTATCTGTTCTCTTTATGCTCTTATAGCAGTTATCTGATATTTCTCTTGAAGCAGTGATTAAAATAAGTATTTTATCAGAAGGTCTATACCTGATTCTTTCCATAATTATGATTGAACTTAATAAATATTTGGTACCTTATAAATATAGTCCATGGTTATTAGGCACAGTGTAGACCCAGACAATTCACACAGAATTTGTCTTTATTATGAGCTCCGTTTCAAATGTAAGTCTTGGGGCACCTGGGTGGCCCAGTCAGTTGTGTCTGACTCTTGGTTCAGCTCATGGCATGATCTCATGGGTTTGTTGGATTCAGCCTCACATTGGCACTGGGCTGCATGCTCAATGGGGGGTCTTCTTGAGGATTCTCTCCCTCTGTCCCTCCCCCCATGTATGCTCTCTCTCTCTAAACAATACATAAATAAATCTTAAAATATTAAGTCTTATGAGGGCAGACATAGTTTTATTCAGAATTTGCATATGTAGCCAACGCAGGGAGCACTGATTTCAGAGGCTAGAAAGAGTATAAGTAATTTTAGGTTGCTTAGAGACTCTGTGTTATGGCATAAGTCAGAAATTAGGCAAGGGTGGGAGCATGTATTCTTGAATATGTTATATCATGTATGAAGAAGCCTGCCAGCACAGGATGGGTGGTGGGTGGAGATTTAAGTCTTGTCTGGGGTCATGGTAGACTTTGGCTTTAATTGCTTTTAAGCTAGGTGAAAGTTTTTGTGGCTTTCTCATTGTGTAGAATGAGAATGGACAGAATAATCACTGGACAAAATAAAAGTGGAAATGCAGAAAATCTTAGTGAAATAACAGCAACTAGGCTCCTGGGTGGCTCAATGGGTTAAGTGTCTGACTGTTGGTTTTGGCTCAGGTCATGATCTCAGCGTCCTGGGATTGAGCCCTGCATCAGGCTCTGCACTCAGCGAGGAGTCTGCTTGAAATCCTCTCCCTCTGTCCCTCTCCCCACTTGTGCACATGAGCTCTCTCTCTCAAATAAATAAATCTTAAAAAAAAATAAAGGCAATGGAGTGTTCAATGGGAAGATGGAGGAGGAATATCCGGTAAAAGGGAAAGGCTTGGAGAAGTGATATACAGGCTGTTTCCTCTGTAAATTGTGCAACTTGGTTGGAAGGGTATTCTTGCTGAGCACCCTCTGTGGCTAAGGTGGTTAAAAATGTAATGGTAGTGAAAATATGTGCTTTACTGACCTGTCTCCTATTTGGGGTGTGATGGGACAGTTGGCATCGTTCCCTTTAACCTTGATGGTGCTGAGGGTTGCAGACCCAAGGTGGGGCCTTGGACTCTTCTGGAATGATGGGCACAGTCAGGTACTCATACTCAAGCATCACTTTCAGGGCCACTAAAGAGAGAATATTCAGAAGTAAGAAGATAAGATTAGAGGCTCAACTCCCTCATTAATTACATATGTGATCTTGGGGAAATGCTGAGTTCAGCATCCTAGTTACTGAAATAGACTGGAGAATACTTTATCTACCTAATGTAAGAATCAAATGAGATGATTTCTGTGAAAGTGTCCTATAAACAACAAATTGTCCTATAAAGTTTGCTATCTCTATTTATGAACAAGTGGGTATCATTCACTGTATGGTAGTGTGTGGGGTGAGGGTGTTTCATTACAAATTATATTTCTTTTAAAGTATGAAATCATGTCCACTGGTAAATAAACAATAAATCCATTTTAAAACATTTTCTTTTAAATGACCCTACACTGTGTCCCAAAGTCTTGTCCAAGTGTGGTCTCAGCAGGATTCTTTGCAAAAAGTTTGGACCAATTTGTCAGAGCTGCATCATATTTCTATTCTGTTGGAGTATAATTTATCTTTATATATTCCCACATCTTTCTTGGTTTATTCAAGTTGATCAATTATTAAAAATGGGCTTCTCTGAGATTAGTCCTTAAAGACCTATCAAAAAAGAGCGGAAGAACATCACAGAGCAAACATTATACACTGAGGTAGAGGACAATGAGTTTTCTTCCCTAGGTTTCTCGTTGTCTCTGGTGGGCCAATTAAAAGCTGATCAAAGAAATAAGAAAAATAGAGGTAGAAGAGGGAGAGCTGAGGGAGGGGGTGTTTAGGTAGCTCTTAGTCATAAACTTACCTAGAACATTTCGGTTACATTTGGGAGCTCTTCTAAACGAGGCACTTAAAATGGAGAGCTTGAGAAAGCTCAGAAAGAAGTTCATTGCAGTAATACAGAATGGAGATGCCTGACTTAGTAAAGTGAGAAATTTCTGGTGCATCAGGTAACTGAATATGAAATCTTCAAGAAGCTATAAAGACTGATTTAATTGCGCCTCTAGTGTTACGGGAAATAACTTACTGATGCAGCAGGTTTTGTAACTTGAGCTGATTCTTTTTTTTTTTTAAGATTTTATTTCTTTATTTGACAGAGAGAGACACAGCGAGAGAGGGAACACAAGCAGGGGGAGTGGGAGAGGGACAAGCAGTCCTCCCACCAAGCAGGAGCCTGATGCGGGGCTCGATCCCAGGACCCTGGGATCATGACCTGAGCCCAAGGCAGACGCTTAACGACTAAGCCACCCAGGCTCCCCTAACTTGAGCTGATTCTACAAGCTGGCTCTAAAATATTAGAAACCACACAAGAGTGTGAAGAATAAGCTAGATGGATCCCTAAGGTGTTGTCTGGGTCTATGCAGAGTTGCCAGGGAAGCTTGAAAATGTGTGAAGTTCTTGACTTACTGGTCATTAAAGTATCACAAGTATTCTGTTCAAGTCAGCTTTGCATTTGCATGAGAAAGCCAGATCATTTGGAACAGGTTTGCTCCCCTCATTTTACCTCCTTTACTTGTTTCTTGATTGGCAGGTGGACAGATGTGTGAATGTGAATACATAAACCACTCTGACAGCTACTGTAAAGAAAGAGTTGCTTATGATGATAAAATATTTGTAGTGAGACAGCTTCTGTGCCTATGTGATATAGCAGGTGGCTACATAATGTATGTACTATGGCTGGTGTGTTAGCTAACAAAAACCATGTGCTCGTATGGCATAGGATTATATACAATTGATTTTTAAATGTTCTAATAGGAAATACTTCCAGACAAGCTTCAGTTAAGTATGCATATGGGAATATCCTTAATAACTGTAAAAGTCTTAGCTTTAATAGATCCAAATATGTTGGGCCCTGGGACAGGGCAGAAGGGCTCCGTGGCTGTTCCTGAGTCTTAGTTCCCAATGCTTGAACACAGGCTTTTGGCTAGTGACAGCTGCTGTGTAAGCAAAGCATCCAAGATATGATGAATCTGTCATTTGAGAATAAGAGTACTAATAATAGTAATAACTAAAGTAATAAAATCTCCTCTCTTGATAATGTACAACTGAGCTGCTGCTTCCTGAATCCCTCTTCTAAGATGAAACTGGAAGTTCAGAGCACTAATCTTTCAGCTCTGCTGTAAGCCATGCGCTTTCACTCCCAGTGCCTCTACACACACCGTTCCTCCTTGCTTCCTTGTGTGAGCCCCTTTTTAGACCCCAGAAGTGAACTTTTGTCTTTCTTTCTGTGAATATGCCTCCTGTTCTTGAGACATTCTCTACTTCCCCATGTCTCAAATTCAGATAATGGGTTTTCCCACTTTCTCTTGGATGTGACCCAAGGCTCCACCAGTCAAATGCACTTACACCGGACTCAGAATTGACAACTAGAGCTTCTAAGGAGACAGCAGGTGCATCCAGTTCCAGAAGCAGCAGTTGGTCAAGTCGTGGGGCCAAGGACTGGATCCCTGCTCAGAGGGAGCAGCAACAGTGTCTCCACTGGAGCAGTTCCATAATGAGATTTGGGGTGTTATTTCTGGCTGCATTGTCTCAGAAAATCTGTGAGCTTTCCTCTGATAAATTTATTTGCTGCTAAAAATAGCCAAATGTACTTTGTTATTTGCTGCTAAGGACCCTGTGTGATATGCTCAAAATTCAGTGCAGAGAACTCACCTCTATGGAAGCTGTTCCTGTCTATTCTAGAATGAGTTTATTCTCCATCTCCATCCCCCTGACTCCCCAGGGGCTCCTGTAGCTTCATTCAGCACAGGACAGGATTGTCGCTTTTCTGAGGGTCTGTGCTCCCGTTTCCCCTTCTCCCTGGCATAGCACCTAATGCATAGTTGTCCCTCTGTAAATGTGTATGAGTGAAGTCCTGGTCCCATCCAGATCTTACTGTCTTGTTGGGAGATGATCCGTAGTGCTCTGCAAATCATCTTACACACTCCTTGCATGTGTGACTATGAGGGAACCTTCCAGGAAACGTGCCTTATGCCTCGATGAGCATTTCTTATTTAGAAGTCTCACCTGGTCTGACTGACACTAGGTTCTCTCTTGGTCCTCAATGGTGCTTGCTCACACTTCATTCGTTTTTTTTTTACTTTTACTGCTTCCAGACTGGCCAGCTGTAGTACTCCCCCTGGTAACGGCCTGAATGAACTTGTTGAACCCTGTGGTGTCTAATATGTTTTTGTGTATGTCCATTTTTACTGGTAGTAGCAACATGGTGTCAGCTGAGGCCTAGGATGTTGAAGTAAAGAGATGAGTATTTTTAACCTCATCTTGCATGTGCCCTCACATGCAGGTGTAAGATTGCTGCCCGGTCTGTAAGCAGCCTTGCAAGCATCTCTTTGGTTTCCTAATCTCTATGAAGGCACAGGAACTTCATTCACTACTGTACCTTGTTCTGTAATGATATCATACCTTTTTGTGGGGTACAAGATCTACTGTCTCCATCATCCACCCAGAGTCAACCCTACTTCCTTACCTCATGAACATCTTTTTTAAAAAAAAATCGTTTCTCCCTTTTGGCAACTTTATACCATAACAATAGTTTCATATACTTAGGAGCAAAAAAAAAAAAAAATCAAGGAGAGGGATACATCTGTGTTTGACCAAAGGCCTCTGTAAAAAGCTGTGATCCTTTCCTCATTGTTTAAATATCTGTCTGAAATCTTGGCAGTCCAAGAGTCACCAAAAAAGGGGAAGCAGGGGTAGCATCCAGAGGAAATGGTGCAGTTTTACCTCACTGTCCTCTCTTAATTAATTTCAAGGTGAAACACAAAGGGACCATGAAAAGGTAGAAAGAAAATGAGACACTTCAAGCCTGTTCTATTTTTGCTTCCTGAACTCAATATATCTTCAGATTGGAAGGCAGAAGCCAGGTGTTAGCATGGTATTAGCCTGGGGAGGTGTGACAGTGGAGGTCAGGCAGTAAAAGGGCACTAAAGTATGCATATTTCATGAGGGATTAATTGCCAGGAGCATGTGAAAAGAATTATGGCAGTTAATATCCAGAGCCTAAGCAAAGACTGACATGGGAAAATTGTTACATATCTGCAAATGTAGGAGGGTTCTAAGGCAATGTATTAAAAAAGAGATTAGCTTTTTTCTTCATAAATAATAGAAGACGTGTTGGGGGAAAATCACCAGAGAGGAGCTGCATTGTATAGTTTAAGTATTTTCAAGTTTAAATTCTGAACAGTGTTCACTGTGATTGAGACTCTGTTTAAAAAAATAATAATAATGGGGGAGGGGCCCCCTGTGGTGTTTCCTGATTTTGTGGCACACCTTCCAATCAAGCTCGCTTATTTTGTAAATCTGTAGCTATCGTGCTGGATAGTGAAGATCCAAGTTTATCATCCAGAGCCCGAGGCACTATTAGATCCTAAACAGTAAACGGGAATTCAATTATGTTCTCTCTATCCTATTTACTAAAGCAGAAAATTGGACTCATTAGTCTTTGAACAGCATTTCTTACTTGTGGCTAGGGAGAGGGCAGCGTCCTTTCTTTCCCCAGGAGAACGTATCACTCTTCCAGGGGATATATGAAAATATTTAACATTACACAAATTTTAAAATTGAAATGTCACAAAAAGCGATTATTTTTGTAATGTAAACTACATCAGAAGAGCTAAAGGAAACTTCTTGACTGATGAGAGCATATAGAAAATAAAATTTCCTATGTCTCTCAGTGATTCCATTATAAACAGAGGAACAGAAGCTCCAGGGAAGTGGAGATTTTTACATTCATCAAGAAAGAGAATCATTTAAAAAACATTGAGAAGCATGATTCTAGAATAGGGTGATATACAAGTCCCATAACAAAGATGCCATGCTTACCACTCACTTAACTGGAAAATTCAATCTCTGGGCCACCATTTTGATTAACAGAAGACCAATTGTTACCCTTTTGATGTGTGTGTGTGTGTGTGTGTGTGTTTTATCTATATGTGTGTGTGTGTGTGTGTGTGTGTGTGTATTTTCTTTGCATTAACTGTTCTTGGTAGCATATAGACCTGACCTTCATGTAATGGTTTGTTTAAAGCCAGAGGGGTTCTTTATGGCACTGTGGAGTTCCTCTGCTGGAGGCAGTTTGCTGGTACAGAAGAAAGAGGAATTATTGAGAACAGATGTCTCTTTTGATTTGATTCTTAGCAAAATGGGGTAAAAGAGTGCCCACTAATGCATGGAATCTGTTACAACTATTCTCTTGCTTTGCTTGGAGGAAACACGCAAGTAAGAAATGAATTTTCTTTCATCTTTTCATTTCTCACTCAGCTTGTTAGGAGAAGAAATGACATTAAGGAATTCTGTGTGTTAAATTTGCTCCTGCTTCCAAATCTAGCTCTGTTTAGAGTTAAAAAAATCATTACAGGAATCTGAGAAAAGGAAGAAAAGGATGTTAAGCCATGTAATTATCAAATAGCTTGAAAAATAGTGGTTTCAAGTATATTTTCCTTAAAACTCTAAGATCTCATGCCAAAATTAAAATGTAGAATCCCTAATACATGGTTAATTCTTGAAGATATTTTTATCAGCCAAGTTTGCAGGCACCATGTTATAGTAGCTTAAGAATCGTATTTTTCTCTTTTGCTTTTTTTTTTTTTTTTACATTTCAAGAGTGTGCTTTTAGTAAAAATACTTTCTCAATGTCCTTTTGATGATTAGGTTTGCTGTATTTGGCAGAACTGTGTCCTCTGATATGCATGTAGAACCATATGGAATCCTCCATTAAATGTAGCAGGGACTCTGTGCTTAGGCAGGCTGTGTGCTTATTGTTGGGTTTCTGAACATAGAGAGGATTGGGAGACATACAGAGGAGGACAAAGATACCAATAAAGAAATTAAATGATCTGGATTCCAATGTTGAGACCAAAAATTATATGGCATATATACTTGGAAGAGAACAAGAGGCTCAAGTCACCATATGAGGATCTGGACCAATATTTGTCACTAGTATGCTGAAAGGTGCTAATAACTTTTTCATGAAAAATGCCACTTTCATGAATAGTTAAGCTATTGTTAACAATCCTGGCCTAGAAATGGCTTCTAGGAATATTCCTAACACTTGCTATGCCAGGCATTATGACATCAAGATGCAGAGCTAGATGTCACATCACAGTGTGAATGTGTCCTTTTGTATCTGGCCCTGGAATTGTATGGGCAGAGCTTACTGGAAGGACCTGGAAGCTTGTCTGTGGAATGTTCTTTTCATCATCAGACATGTAACATTGTAAGTAGAGGATTCAGTTCACACAGATGCCTACTCAAAACCATCAATAATAATAAAAAAATCAATATTTGATCACCCATGCTAGAAAAAGGGCTCTTTTCATTTTTTCCTACAAAGAATGATACTGCAAAATTGTAATATGAAGAGGCAGTCAGAGTAACCAGCAAAAAAATGTATGAAGGAAGTATTATAGAAATGGACTAGGCAGCAACTTAGTAAATATATGCTATTTTTCTGACTTTAGTGATGTTTATGTTTTTGTCAACTTAAAATTACAATTTATTAGAATTTCCTTTTTTTAGCCTAAGTCTGTATTGAATTTTATACCTCTTTCCTATTTATTCTTTTTCTTCAAAATGGCCCCTTAAACTGTGTAAGATTCCCATCTTCCCAAACCTGGATTTGCAACTGTGAATCTGTGATTTTACTTTATAATGACTAATCCCAGACTTTTTGTCTTTTAGATATGTGTGCAGAGTTTTGAAACACACCCTGAGGAGTCATTTCTCAAGTGTCTGTGGACAGCTTTATCTGTTGTGTTAGCATTCTCATTGTTCATACAATTTTCCATTAGTTAGTCTGGGTGGATTTGGGCTCTGACAGGGCTCATGATTAAGTAACTCATCCAATATTTGGTCCTCAGTGCTGTCCAAAGGAATTAATTCAACATAATTTATCAAGAAGAAATACATCTTGTTAATTCAACTGAGCCAAAATAAGAGTAAATCTTTCTTGTTCTCAGAGATAATAATTGTGAATAAAATAAAATGGAAAAGGATGTAAGGACTATCCATCCAGTAATAAAAGGAGTAGTCTTGTTTGCATTGGTTACTGATAGGTTTCAGCTGGCTCTTATCTCATTATCATTTGAAATATATATAACTATAACAACATATAACTATAACAACAACAACAACAACAACAAGATAAACTATGTAATTCATCATCCAGCTGCTGTTTGCCCTCTGAACATAATGGAGCCATAGGACTTTGGTTCACAATGAGTGATTTCTCTTTGGGGCTTGGTGAGAACTCATACTCTTTTGGTACAGATATTAATCTTAATTGAATATACATGATAGCAGAACACAGACAATAGAACAGAGGAAAGGGCAGCTAAATAGCTCTGCTTGAGTGAGTTTCCACTTAACACTTGCTGGAGGGAAGAAGCCAGTGAACCAACAATGGTGTATTTGTCATGGATCCAGGGGTGATGGAGATGCTGCTCTTCCACAGATGACAGGCTCTGGAAGTCATGACCTCAGATTAGAATTCTGAGTTCCTCCGTATTGTGTATCAAGGACGTGGAACACCCATGAGCCCACCTGGGCAGTGAACTTATTATTAGGTCTGCTGCCTTCTCTTCACTTTTATGTTCAGAGCCTCCATCTGGCCTTCCCTACTTCTCTCTAGACCACATAGCCTAACTTCATTTCTTTTTACCATTGTTCTTTTCCTGTTTGTGTTGTATTGGTTGTCATATTTTCTATTTAATATTTCAGAACACTGAGACTCAGAGAAATTAAGTAATGTGCTCCAAATTATGCAGCAAAGATCTATTTTTGGGGAGCTGGAATCTAAGTACCATGTTATTTCTAATTCATCTTCTATATAATAAAATTTTGTATTGTATATCATACTGCATTTAATATATCATTTATGTATATGAATATGAATCTATTGTTTCTCTTACCATACTATGAGCTCTATGAAGGCAGAGAAGGCTCCTCTTTCATATTTATATCCTTAAATACTTATGAACTCTACTAGTCTAGTAAATTCATGAATGGACCTTTGTTTTCTCTTAAAATCTTTCTGGGCATTTTGTCTGGTGGGTATCAGAAACTAGCAGGGTGTGCCTTGATTTAATGCAGATTAGTTCAATTATATGTAAAGGATTTAATGTCCAATACTGTACAGAAAAACATCAGATCAGAAATGGCGAGACTCTTATTTTCAGTGCAAAAGTGGGCATACATTAACTTTGTAATTAAAAAGAAATGGACTCATCACATGGGTTGTAGCTTTGCAGTTGACTATCTGTATACCAAAGGGTTAGGTTCTTGAAAAGTATCTCATCATAGGTTTCCCTGAAAACAGAGCCTGAGTAAAAAGCTTGAAGGTAGGTAGTTTATATGGGAATATGATCCTAGGAGCAGAAGTGAGGAAGCAAGGGAAGGAACACAGAAGGGAAGCCAATAAAATGGCCACTGTTACAGGTGATTGGTTGCTTAATCTGGTGGGGAAATATGTCTAAGAATTATCCACCTGAGGGAAAAAAGGAGAAACATTTATCCATTAGCTCCTCTCTCCATTGGTCAAGGATGACCCCACAAGATGTTAAATCTCCTGCTTCTGGATTGTGAAATATAGGCAGGAATAAGGATGGGAAATCCCCAAGTGATTAAAAACAAACAAACAAAAACAAAAGCAAAAAAAAAAAAACCACACAAAACAAAACAAAACAAAACAAAAAAACAAACCTAAAACCAGTTTCTGTAGCAGTGACTGGAATGAGAGATGAAGCTGAGAGGATTTTCAATAGCGTTCAAGAAATGTCAGATAGTAGGGACCCGAAGGGGTACGTGTACCCCAATGTTTATAGCAGCAAT
>NW_027397155.1:2309977-2311971 GCF_003265705.2 Callorhinus ursinus | reverse complement strand
AAAAACTAATGATGTAATATATGGTGATTAACATAACAATAAAAAAATTAAAAAAAAAAGAAATGTCAGATATGCTTGGGTAATTCAAATGCTTTTATCAAGGTCGATTTATACTTAAGAGCTAAGGAAAAATCAGAATATAGTTAGCAGGTTAAAAAATGTACTTCTGTATCATCATATCAACATGAACAAGTCACCAGTTTATGGGAAAGTAAATATAAAAAGTTGATATAAAACTTTCCAACGATGTCCAGTTGATCCAGATGACCATAGCAGAAGTCTATTAGCTATGTTTGTGTCTATCAGTGTTTGCATACAAAGTTTCTGTTCTCACCAATGACATGTCTGGTGTTCTATCAGGATGAGCCACTTACCTGCTGACATCTTTAGTGTTTTTAGTGAAGTGATATATTTGTAATGTTAATGTTTTCTAGTAGAATATATTTAACTTAGAATTTAGTATTTTAAATTTATACATTAAGAGAGTGGGGATACATGTGAGTTCCTTGAGTAAGATCTCTGTACCTCTGAACAATGCAGAGTAAAGTGAAAACCAGGGATGCTTTTGAAGGTGAGGAAATCCCCTCACATCATGCTATGATTGTGTTGTGCTGGTTTTTTCATGACCTGGCAGCCTCCTTGAATAGCATTGTTTTCTAATATAGCCAAGTGACTGAAATAATCTCCATAGAGCTTTGACTGTGCATTGTAAGATTTCTACAATATCATTTTGGGTAGGAATCCTGATCTAACATTATAAGATATTGCTTATGCCTAGAGTACTGGATAGGACCTATCACAAACTGTTAGACCTGGAGAGGTTATCACAAAGGGAGAATAAAATTTTAAGAAGGGGGAAATAGTAAAAAGCAGCTCAGAGCAATGTTACCTGTGAATGATGGAGAATATCTGAGGAAGGGAAGCGCATTCTCAGATCATAAAACATACTGAAGACTCAGTACAATCAGTAAAAATGTACCAATTTCTAGTCATAGTAGTGAAAAATGCCAAGGATAAAGAGATGATAAAAGCTATCAGATGGAGGGGGCTGAGCAAGATGGCGGAGGAGTAGGAGACCTAGATTTCGTCTGGTCTCAGGAATTCAGCTGAATAGGGATCAAACCATTCTGAACACCTACGAACTCAACAGGAGATCAAAGAGGAGAGTAGCAACAACTATCTGAACAGAGAAGCGACCACTTACTGGAAGGTAGGACTTGCGGAGAGGTGAATCCGAGGCGATATTCGGGAGGATAGATGGCGGGGGAGGGGCCTCCGCCGGCCGCTTCTGGCAAGTGCTAGAGCCGCGGAGCACAAAATTGGACCTTTTAGAAGTTGGCTCCGCTGAGGGACGTCGCTCCAGTGGCTAAGCGGGGGTGGAACCCTCGCGGGACAGTGGGGTCTCAGGACCCTTGGGGTCACAGAAAGACTGGGGGAGCCTGAGTGCGCCAGAGCTCCCAGGTATCGGAGCGGGGAAGCCAGCTGCAGAGACGGAGCTGAGGCGCGGGCTCTCAGCTTGGGGTTGCCATAGACTGTGATCCGTGGCCCAGTCGGGCCACTGCTCCTGCAGCAGGGACCCAACAGGCGGCAGATCCGGGGAGACTCCCCTTCCTTCCTGGGGAGGAGCGGCGCGGGAATGCACTGCAGGGATCTGCTGGGTTTGGAGACTCCACACGGGGTCGGGTGCCAGAGATACAAACGCTCGGTCACAGGCTGGGTGAGCACAGAGTGCGGCCGGAGACCGGGGACAAGGGAGTGACTGCTTTTCTCTGGGGGCGCACTGAGGAGCGGGGCCCCGAGTTCTCAGCTACTCCGGGTGGAGATTGGGAGGCCACCATTTTGCCCTGGTCCTCCAAGGCTGTACGGAGAGCTTGCAGGGAAAAAAAGCTTCTGAGATCAAACCCGAGCAGCTTGCTTAGCCTGGACCGACAAGGGCGGGGCAATTCAGCCTCCGGCAAAGACATTTGGAAACCACAGCAACAGGCCCCTCCCCC
>NW_027397155.1:2289719-2309877 GCF_003265705.2 Callorhinus ursinus | reverse complement strand
TCATCAAAGTTAATTTTTGTTAACTGTTTTTTTTTCTCTTTTTCTTTTTCCCTTTTTCAACCAATATCTTATCAATCTCTTTTAAAAAAAAACATTTTTTATTTTTTATTTTTAGAGTCATATTTTATCCCTTCATAGTAGTTACCTTTATTTTTGGCATATATATATAAGTTGTTCTCTCTTTAAAATTTTGAGATACAGTTTCTTCTAACAGATAAAAATATACCCTAAATCACTAGTGTATGGTTCTGTTCTAGTCTACTGCCTGATCACATTCTCTCCCTTTTTTCTTTTTTTTTTTTAAATCTTCTTTCTTTTTTCAAACAACTTCTTATCTTATCAAGTCCTTTTATAAAATCTTTTATAATTTTAATCTTTACAGTCATCTTCTATCCCTTCATTGTATCAACCCTTATTTTGTACATATATGTCTTTCTTCCTTTAAAATTTTAGGAGGCACTTTTTTCTAACAGACCAAAATATGCCCAAAATCTCGTGTGTGACACTGATCTATGCACTAGCCTGATCATATTTGATCACATTCTGCTTTTTTTGTATTGTTCTGTTTTTGTTTTTATCTTTTTTTTTCTTTTTTCTTTTTTCTTTCTTTTTTCTTTCTTTCCCTTTCTTGTCCCCTGGTTTCAGGTCTTTTCTGATTTGTATACAGTATATTTGCTGGGGACGTTGTAAAACTGTTAGCATTTTGTTCTCTCATTCATCTATTCTCCTCTGGACAAAATGACAAGACGAAAAAAATCACCTCAGCAAAAAGAACAAGAGGTAGTACCGTCAGCCAGGGACCTACTCAATACGGACATTAGTACGATGTCGACCTAGAGTTCAGAATCATGACTTTAAAGATACTAGCTGGGGTTGAAAAAAGCGTGGAAGTTATTAGAGAAACCCTTTCTGGAGAAATAAAAGAACTAAAATCTAACCAAGTCGAAATCAAAAAGGCTATTGATGAGGTGCAATAAAAAATGGGGGCACTAACTGCTAGGATAAATGAGGCAGAAGAGAGAATCAGTGATACAGAAGACCAAATGATGGAAAGTAAAGAGGCTGAGAAAAAGAGGGAGAAACAACTACAGCGTAACGAGGGCAGAATTCGAGAGATAAGTGATTCGATAAGACGAAACAACATTAGAATAATTGGGATCCCAGAAGAAGAAGAAAGAGAGAGAGGGGCAGAAGGTATATTGGAGGAAATAATAACAGAGAACTTCCCTAATGTGAGGAAGGAAACAGGCATCAAAATCCAGGAGGCACAGAGAACCCCTCTCAAAATCAATAAAAATAGGTCAACATTCCGACATCTAATAGTAAAACTTAAGAGTCTCAGAGACAAAGAGAAAATCCTGAAAACAGCTCAGGAGAAGAGATATGTAACCTACAATGGTAAAAATATTAGATTGGCAACAGACCTATCCACAGAGACCTGGCAGGCCAGAAAGGACTGGCAAGATATCTTCAGAGCACTAAACGAGAAAAATATGCAGCCAAGAATACTATATCCAGCTAGGCTGTCATTGAAAATAGAAGAAGAGATAAAAAGCTTCCAGAACAAACAAAAACTAAAGGAATTTGTAAACACGAAACCAGCCCTCCAAGAAATATTGAAAGGGGTCCTCTAAGCAAAGAGAGAGCCTAAAAGCAGCATAGATCAGAAAGGAACACAGACAACATACAGTAACAGTCACCATACAGGCAATACAATGGCACTAAATTCATACCTTTTAATAGTTACCCTGAATGTAAATGGACTCAATGCCCCAATCAAAAGACACAGGCTATCAGATTGGATTAAAAAACAAGACCCATCCATATGCTGTCTGCAAGAGACTCATTTTAGATGCAAAGACACCCCCAGATTGAAAGTGAGGGGGTGGAAAACCATTTACCATGCTAATGGACACCAAAAGAAAGCTGGGGTGGCAATCCTTCTATCAGACAAACTAGATTTTAAAACAAAGACTGTAATAAGAGATGAGGAAGGACACTATATCCTACTTAAGGGGTCTATCCAACAAGAAGATCTAACAATTGTAAATATCTATGCCCCAAACATGGGAGCAGCCAATTATATAAGGCAATTAATAACAAAAGCAAAGAAACACATTGACAACAATACAATAATAGTGGGGGACTTTAACACCCCCCTGACTGAAATGGACAGATCATCTAAGCAAAAGATCAACAAGGAAATAAAGACTTTAAATGACACACTGGACCAAATGGACTTCACAGACATATTCAGAACATTCCATCCCAAAGCAACGGAATACACATTCTTCTCTAGTGCCCATGGAACATTCTCCAGAATTGATCACATCCTAGGTCACAAATCAGGTCTCAACCGGTACCAAAAGATTGGGATCATTCCCTGCATATTTTCAGACCACAATGCTTTGAAACTAGAACTCAATCACAAGAGGAAAGTCGGAAAGAACTCAAATACATGGAGACTAAAGAGCATCCTACTAAGGAATGAATGGGTCAACCAGGAAATTAAAGAAGAATTAAAAAAATTCATGGAAACCAATGAAAATGAAAACAGAACTGTCCATAATCTTTGGGATACAGCAAAGGCAGTCCTGAGAGGAAAGTATATAGCAATACAAGCCTTTCTCAAGAAACAAGAAAGGTCTCAAATACATAATCTAACCCTACACCTAAAGGGGCTGGAGAAAGAACAGCAAATAAAGCCTAAACCCAGTAGGAGAAGAGAAATAATAAAGATCAGAGCAGAAATCAATGAACTAGAAACCAAAAGAACAGTAGAACAGATCAACGAAACTAGGAGCTGGTTCTTTGAAAGAATTAACAAGATTGATAAACCCCTGGCAAGACTTATCCAAAAGAAAAGAGAAATGACCCAAATCAACAAAATCATGAATGAAAGAGGAGAGATCACAACCAACACCCAAGAAATACAAACAATTATAAGGACATATTACGAGCAACTCTATGCCAGCAAATTAGATAACCTGGAAGAAATGGGTGCATTCCCAGAGATGTATCAACTACCAAAACTGAACCAGGAAGAAATAGAAAACCTGAACAGACCTATAACCACTAAGGAAATTGAAGCAGTCATCAAAAATCTCCCAACAAACAAAAGCCCAGGGCCAGATGGCTTCCCAGGGGAATTCTATCAGACATTTAAAGAAGAATTAATACCTATTCTCCTGAAGGTGTTCCAAAAAATAGAAATGGAAGGAAAACTTCCAAATTCATTTTATGAGGCCACCATTACCTTGATCCCAAAACCAGACAAAGACCCCATCAAAAAGGAGAATTACAGACCAATATCCTTGATGAACATGGATGCAAAAATTCTCACCAAAATACTAGCCAATAGGATCCAACAGTACATTAAAAGGATTATTCACCACGACCAAGTGGGATTTATCCCTGGGCTGCAAGGCTGGTTCAACATCCGCAAATCAATCAACGTGATACAATACATTAACAAAAGAAAGAACTAGAGCAATATGATCCTCTCAATAGATGCAGAAAAAGCATTTGACAAAGTACAGCATCCTTTCTTGATCAAAACTCTTCAGGGTATAGGGATAGAGGGTACATACCTCAATATCATAAAAGCCATCTATGAAAAACCTATAGCCAATATCATTCTCAATGGGGAAAAGCTGAGAGCTTTTCCCCTAAAGTCAGGAACGCGGCAGGGATGTCCACTCTCACCACTGCTATTCAACATAGTATTAGAAGTCCCAGCCACAGCAATCAGACAACAAAAAGAAATCAAAGGCATCCAAATCACCAAAGAGGAAGTCAAGCTCTCACTCTTTGCAGATGATATGATACTTTATGTGGAAAACCCAAAAGACTCCACCCCAAAACTGCTAGAACTCATACAGGAATTCAGTCAAGTAGCAGGCTATAAAATCAATGCACAGAAATCAGTGGCATTCCTATAAACCAACAACAAGACAGAAGAGAGACAAATCAAGGAGTCGATCCCATTCACAATTGCACCCAAAACCATAAGATACCTAGGAATAAATTTAACCAAAGAGGCAAAGGATCTGTACTCAGAAAAGTATAAAATACTCAGGAAAGAAATTGAAGAAGATACAAAGAAATGGAAAAACGTTCCATGCTCATGGATTGGAAGAACCAACATTGTGAAGATGTCAATGCTACCTAGAGCAATCTACACATTCAATGCAATCCCCATCAAAATACCATCCACTTTTTTCAAAGAAATGGAACAAATAATCCTAAAATTTGTATGGAACCAGAAGAGACCCCGAATAGCCAGAGGAATATTGAGAAAGAAAAGCAAAGCTGGCGGCATCACAATTCCGGACTTCCAGCTCTATTACAAAGCTGTCATCATCAAGACAGTTTGGTACTGGCACAAAAACAGACACATAGATCAATGGAACAGAATCGAGAGCCCAGAAATGGACCCTCAACTCTATGGTCAACTTATCTTTGACAAAGCAGGAAAGAATGTCCAGTGGAAAAAAGACAGTCTCTTCAACAAATGGTGTTGGGAATATTGGACAGCCACATGCAGAAGAATGAAACTGGACCATTTCCTTACACCACACACAAAAATAGACTCCAAATGGTTGAAAGACCTAAACGTGAGACAGGAGTCCATCCAAATCCTAAAGGAGAACACAGGTAGCAATCTCTTCGACCTCAGCCGCAGCAACTTCTTCGTAGAAACATTGCCAAAGGCAAGGGATGCCAGGGCAAAAATGAACTATTGGAATTTCATCAAGATAAAAAGCTTTTGCACAGCAAAAGAAACAGTCCACAAAACCAAAAGACAACCGACAGAATGGGAGAAAATATTTGCAAATGACATATCAGATAAAGGGCTAGTATCCAAAATCTATAAAGAACTTATCCAACTCAACACCCAAAGAACAAATAATCCAATCAAGAAATGGGCAGAAGACATGAACAGACATTTTTCCAAAGAAGACATCCAAATGGCCAACAGGCACATGAAAAAGTGCTCAACATCACTCGGCATCAGGGAAATCCAAATCAAAACCTCAATGAGATACCACCTCACACCCATCAGAATGGCTAAAATTAACAAGTCAGGGAACGACAGATGTTGGCGGGGATGTGGAGAAAGGGGAACCCTCCTACACTGTTGGTGGGAATGCCAGCTGTTGCAACCCCTCTGGAAAACATTATGGAGGTTCCTCAAACAGTTGAAATTAGAGCTACCATTCCATCCAGCAATTGCACTACTGGGTATTTACCCCAAAGATACAAATGTAGGGACCCAAAGGGGTACGTGCACCCCAATGTTTATAGCAGCAATGTCCACAATAGTCAAAGTGTGGAAAGAGCCAAGATGTCCATCGACAGATGAATGGATAAAGAAGATGTGGTATATATACCCAATGGAATATTATGCAGCCATCAAAGGAATGAGATCTTGCCATTTGCAACGACGTGGATGGAACTGGAGGGTGTTATGCTGAGTGAAATAAGTCAATCAGAGAAAGACATGTATCATATGACCTCACTGATATGAGGAATTCTTAATCTCAGGAAACAAACTGAGGGTAGCTGGAGTGGTCGGTGGTGGGAGGGAGGGGGTGGCTGGGTGATAGACATTGGGGAAGATATGTGCTACCGTAAGCGATGTGAATTGCGTAAGACTGTTGAATCACAGATCTGTACTTCTGAAACAAATAACGCAACATATTAAAAAAAAAAAAGAAAAAGAAGATAGCAGGAGGGGAAGAATGAAGGGGAGGAAGTCAGAGGGGGAGACGAACCAGGAGAGATGATGGACTCTGAAAAACAAACTGAGGTTTCTAGAGGGGAGGAGGGTAGGTGGATGGGTTAGCCTGGTGATGGGTATTAAAGAGGGCACATTCTGCATGGAGCACTGGGTGTTATGAACAAACAATGAATCATGGAACACTACACCAAAACAAATTATGTAATATATGGTGATTAACATAACAATAAAAAATAAAAAAAAAAGCTATCAGAGGGAAAAAGATTGCCTTCAAGAACCCAGCAATTAGATAAATGGTAGATTTCAGAGTGGGTGGGTGCTCTACCCACTGAGCCAGCCAGGCACCCCAAGATCCCCTCTTTGACTTCATATCTGGCTTATCTGAATTCACAAAGTTTCACAACTCAGTTATTTTTCTAGGTATTTTGCTGCAGTGACAAAATCCTACTTTCACATCTAGGATTTTCTATAAGTCTGTTTTTTTTTTTTTTTTAAGCTTAGTAAATTAGGTCAAGATGACCTGTTCAAGCTCATGTAGTCAGTGAGAAAGAAAATAGGATTCTAACAATGGATTCTCATTCTCTAATGACACAGTGGCTTCTAAATATTTCCTAGGCAACAACCTCATTGTACAAATGGAAGTAAGGTGCTGTTTTGATGAACAGAATCATAACCTCACAGCACTTGTGTCCCTCACCTTCTCATTCACTCCACCTGTGTCCCTTGTTCCAGCAACAACAAAGAGGATTGAACTGGTCACTCATAAGCCAATGGATTTACTGCTTTGAGTTGGGTCCCCACTCATGATCTAGGTTGGGAGGTAGGATCCAAAATGGGGGGGTGGTTTATTATAAAGCCCACTGTCTATTCAGAAGTTAACTTTTACATCTATGACACGTTCTTGTATAAGACCTACTTATTTTCTTTGTTCCTGAAACTTAGGTCTGGTTTATGTTGTACACATTCAACTTGGAGATGAACCTGGAGGGTCCAGTTATTCTGACCTAGGGAGTTTGGAATCATTTCATACTGGGTTGGGAATGATTCCTCATTTTGACTTGTCCGATAACAGTCTAAACACATTAGTTGACAATAGGGCTTGCAATTGCATGCTAGCTACCCAAATAAGTTTTCTTCCTTTCAGTGTCATGGTCATAGTCACTGTCACAATAAAAGAATTCACCTATCCAGCTAAGGATTCTGAACCCTGTAGTTTTTGCCCTCTGTCTTCCTGCTGCTACTTAAACTGGGTTCATAGTTCTCTTTTCTTAACATTTGTAAGTTTCTCAAGTTCCTGTGATTTAAAAAGAGGAGAAACATTTCTTTGTGTGAGTGGAATAAGGCAATATTCACTTTCATCTTCTGTTGTGCTATCTTTCCAGAATTTAGTTTGGCAAACCCCCAAAGTTTCCAGGACTTGCTGAGCCCACTAGCATACATTGATGGTGGATAATAACTATTTTTGGAGTCAAGTTAAAGGAATTATTTCACATCTCTTCTGAAGAGCTACCACAGACTGCATGAAGCTTCTTGACTTTTTCTTTTTTTCTTTGTCTTTAATCTTCACTAAATAGTTGTTGCCTGGGAAGCAAAGCAAACCCCACAAAGCAGAAATGAGAAACCAATACATGGTTATTAAAAAGACAGAAATAAGTGGGTAGTGACAAGGCAAAATCTGTGTGGCTTCATAATGCCTTAAATCTATATAATATGGAAAATATTTTGCCTTTATCATATATCAGGGGTAAAGTGCTCACTCACTTGCTGGTTAAAACTCCTTTATTCTTCCAAATATTTTTTTCACCAATGTTCCCATGTAAGATCCATCAGGGAAGGAGGCATCTTCCTTTGCCTGTTATGAAGGAAAATTATTAATTCTCTATTTCTTAGCTTTTAAGGTGTTTATAAAGAAGTAGTGACTTTTCAGCATATTTATAATTGGTTTCAGTGAAATTTCCTTGTCATGGGTCTTGATCTCTCATTTCTGCTTCTATTACTGGAAGGTCTCCAACAAATAGATTTCCATGAACTGTTCTTGAGGCACTTTTATGTACCTAGAGTCTGAGTTAGAAAGCCTCAAGAATAAAGTGCAAGCACCTGGTGCTTATTAATAGTACCCTGGCCTGCATGAGTAAGAGAGGAAAATTTATGCTCTGGAATTCCAGGGAAGCCATAGGAAGACAGACTGGCCTGGTAAGCTCCCCACTAAGAGAGAGGTGGTGGGGAAAGGTGGACTGAAATTCACAGTCTAGAGGCTGTGTGGGGTAGTATGAAGAGCATGAGTTTAGGAAAGCAGAAGAGAGAGTTATTGAGGTTATAGAAGTAATTCCCCTCTCATGACAACCCAAAATCTTCCATAAAGTGACTACATTCACAGTATGATGACTTAAGGTGTGAGGTGGGTTAGAAAATTGTACATAAGGCAACAAAAGCATAGACAAGGAAGGCATGGGGAAGAGAAGTTGAACTTTTTTTTTTTTTTTGAAAGCTGCAGGTAGGGCTTTTCCACAGATTAGCCATGTTTTTGAGGAATAGAATAGTTCAGATTGATAAATGAGTTGGGTCTACCTAGGATCTTTGAATTTTAGTATAAGTACTCAACAGCATCTTGGAATAGATTTTCTCCAGGACTGAGCCAGAAGTGTGCACCCTGCCCATGTTTGCTGCGTGCTGGACATACAGTTCTGAGGAACGTAGCCAGCCTTAGGGCTGTCTTGAGAATTTCATTCCACAGTCAGAAGAAAGTTATGAAAACTGTCCTATGGTCAGCAGAGACAATCATCATTTAAGATGGAATTTATACCTTGTAATGAGAGCTTACTTAGTTCTGTCTAGAAACTTCCTCTTAAAACATCAAGCTTGAAGTTGGTGTCCAACCCAGCCTCTGTCAACATGATTTTAAGAAATAGTGCATTGGGAAGAGAATTTTGAGTTACGACTAGAAATGTTACAGAGCAAAAGAAACAATACTAGATAAAATTAGCATAGAAGACTAGGATTGAAGGAAGAGTTCTGATCAGAGTCCTAAGGTTCCTGTATCATTTGAGATGAGGGAAAGACTACTGGTAACTTCCGATTTTGTCAATGCAATCACTAGAGGGAAGGTGCATAGACTGTTTAATTTTCAAACTGGAGAAAAGAGAGTAAACAGAGAAAATAGCATGACTTTAACAGAAAACAGGAAAAACTAACAACAGTGTGGGGACAATTTGCAGCGGAACACAATTTGAAAAACCCTGGCTGCCTGGACCAAATTAAGCCATGCAGATTTTTTTTTTTTAATATTAACATTGACTTTTAAAAAAAATTTATTATGTTATGTTAATCACCATACATTACATCATTAGTTTTTGCTGTAGTGTTCCATGATTCATTGTTTGCATATAACACCCAGTGCTCCATTCAGTATGTGCCCTCTTTAATACCCATCACCAGGCTAACCCATCCCCCCAACCCCCTACGCTCTAGAACCCTCAGTTTGTTTCTCAGCGTCCATAGTCTTCTCATGATTTGTCTCCCCCTCCGATTTCCCCCCCCTCATTTTTCCCTTCCGGCCATCTCCTTCTTTTTCTTTTTTTTTTTTTTTTTTTTATAATGTATTTGTTTCAGAGGTACAGGTCTGCGATTCAACAGTCTCACACAATTCACAGCGCTCACCATAGCACATACCCTCCCCAATGTCTATCACCCAGCCACCCCATCCCTCCCACCCCCCACCATTCCAGCAACCCTCAGTTTGTTTCCTGAGATTAAGAATTCCTCATATTAGTGAGGTCATATGATACATGTCTTTCTCTGATTGACTTACTTCGCTCAGCATAATATCCTCCAGTTCTATCCACATCATTGCCAATGGCAAGATTTCATTCCTTTTGATGGCTGCATAATATTCCATTGTATAAATACACCACATCTTCTTTATCCATTTATCTGTCGATGAATATCTTGGTTCTTTCCATAGTTTGGTTATTGTGGACATTGCTGCTATAAACATCGGGGTACACATACCCCTTCGGATCACTACATTTGTATCTTTGTAGTAAATACCCAGTAGTGCAATTGCTGGATCGTATGGTAGCTTGATTTTCAATTTTTTGAGGAACCTCCATACTGTTCTCCAGAGTGGCTGCACCAGCTTGCATTCCCATCAACAGTGTAGGATGGTTCCCTTTTCTCCACATCCTTGCCAACATCTGTCATTTCCTGACTTGTTAATTTTAGCCATTCTGACTGGTGTGAGGTGGTATCTCATTGAGGTTTTGATTTGGATTTCCCTGATGCCGAGCAATGTTGAGCACTTTTTCATGTGTGTGTTTGCCATTTGGATGTCTTCTTTGGAAAAATGTCTGTTCATGTCTTCTGCCCATTTCTTGATTGGATCATTTGTTCTGTGGGTGTTGAATTGGATAAGTTCTTTATAGATTTTGGATACTAGCCCTTTATCTGATATGTCATTTGCAAATATCTTCTCCCATTCTGTCGGTTGTTTTTTTGGTTTTGTTGACTGTTTCTTTTGCTGTGCAAAAGCTTTTTATCTTGATGAAGTCCCAATAGCTCATTTTTGCCCTTGCTTCCCTTGCCTTTGGTGATGTTTCTAGGAAGAAGTTGCTGTGGCTGAGGTCAAGAGGTTGCTGCCTGTGTTTTCCTTTAGGATTTTGATGGACTCCTATCTCACGTTTAGGTCTTTCAACCATTTGGAGACTATTTTTGTGTGTGGTATAAGGAAATCATTCAGTTTCATTCTTCTGCATGTGGCTGTCCAATATTCCCAACACCATTTGTTGAAGAGACTGTCTTTTTGCCATTGGACATTCTTTCCTGCTTTGTCGAAGATGAGTTGACCATAGAGTTGAGGGTCCATTTCTGGGCTCTCTATTCTGTTCCATTGATCTATGTGTCTGTTTTTGTGCCAGTACCATACTGTCTTGATGATGACAGCTTTGTAATAGAGCTTAAAGTCCGGAATTGTGTTGCTACCAGCTTTGCTTTTCTTTTTCAACATTATTCTGGCTATTCAGGGTCTTTTCTGGTTCCATACAAATGTTAGGATTATTTGTTCCATTTCTTTGAAAAAAGTGGATGGTATTTTGATAGGGATTGCATTAAATGTGTAGATTGCTCTAGGTAGCCTTGACATCTTCACAGTATTTGTTCTTCTAATCCATGAGCATGGAACGTTTTTCCATTTCTTTGTGTCTTCCTCAATTTCTTTCATAAGTATTTTATAGTTTTCTGAGTACAGATTCTTTGCCTCTTTGGTTAGATTTTAAAACTTTCTTGGAGGCATTTTGACTTCACCTGCTGTGGGGGTGGTGTCTGCATTTTCATGGTTAATGTGGTCGATTCATGTGAGGAGATGGAGCTGCTGCAACCACTGTGTGTTCTCAAAACAGAATTAAATATCAGGGCTGGAGATGTAGGTGATAATTCAATAGTGGGGGGCAGGGGGTGATGCAGGTAGAGTCTTTTTTTTAAAATCTCTCAGTAATGTATAGTCTCTTTATATTTGTTCAGTGAAGAATGAATAGTGAATGAACAAATGAATATTTTTTCAGTGAAGAATGCTTCCTGGGCATACTTACCTTTTCAGTAGCTCATATACCACGTGCTCATGTCCTTCACTGCATATACCTATAGAGACTACTCTAAAAAGGCTCCCCCTGCAAATGACCCTTCACTTTGTAATATTTACAAGGCTAACTTGACACATAAAACAAATTATTTTCATTCCTTTTAATTTTTTGTCTTTTAAAATTGAGGTATAATTGTAATACAACATGTTAGTTTCAGGTGTACAACATATTGATTGATTTGGTATTTGTATGTACTGTGAAAGGATGACCACAATGAGTCTAATTAACACTCGTCATGCTACATAGTTACAGAAATTTTCTTGTGTAGGAACTTTTAAAATTTACTTTTAGCAACTTTCAAATATGTAATACAGTATTTTTTAAAGATTTTATTTATTTATTTGACACAGAGAGAGACAGCAAGCAAGGGGACACAAGCAAGCGGAGTGGGAGAGGGAGAAGCAGGCTTCCCATCGAGCGGGGAGCCCAATGCGGGGCTTGATCCCAGGTCCCTGGGATCATGACCTTAACGACTGAGCCACTCAGGCACCCCGCAATACAGTATTTTTAACTGTAGTCACTATGCTGTACATTACATCCCCATGACATATTTATGTTATAATTAGAAGTTTGTACCTTTTGACCCCCTTGACCCATTTTGTCCAATTTCTTCTCTGTATCCTGTGAGCTTTTTTTTTTTTTTTTAGGGTCTACATATAAGTGAGACCATATAGAATTTGTCTTTCTCTGACTTTGACTTATTTCACTTAGTATAATCCCTTCAAGGTCGGTCCATATTGTCATAAATGGCAAGATTTCATTCTTTTTTATGGCTGAGTAATATTCCAGCACGCACACACACACACACACATCATCTTCAGTCTTTCATCCCTTGATGGACACTTAGGTTGTTTCCATGTCTTGGCTATTATTAAAAAAATGCTGCAATGAACATGGGGGTGTGTATATTTTTTTCCAGTTATTGTTTTTGTTTTCTTTGGATAAATACCCAGTAGTGGGGTTGCTGGATCATGTGGTAGTTCTATTTTTAATTTTTTGAGGAACCTCCATACTGTTTTCCAGAGTAGTTGCACCAATTAACATTCCTATTAACAGTACATGAGCGTTCCCTTTTCTGTGCATCCTCACCAGCACTTATTTCTTGTCTATTTGATAATAGACATTCTAACAGGTGTGAGGTTATACCTCACTGTGGTTTTGATTTGCATTTCCCTGATGATGAGTGACATTGAGCATCTTTTCATGAGCTTGTTTACCATCTGTATGTCTTCTTTGGGAAAATGTCTATTCAGATCATCCACCTATTTTTAAATCAGAGTGTGTGTCTTTTTGCTATTGAGTTGTAGGCATTTTTTATGTATTTTGGATATTAACCCTTTATCAGATACACAATTTGCAAAATTTTCTCCCAATATGATAGGTTGCCTTTTCATTTTGTTGATGGTTTCCTTTGCTGTGCAGAAGGTTTTTGGTTTGATATATTTCCAATTATTTTTAATTTCTTAAATTTTTACTTTTTTGCCTTGCTTTTAGTGTCAAATCTCAATTTTGAAGTTAGGTGTCTGGACAAAATTTCCCTTAGACCGACTCTTGGGTTCTGTTAGGCTATAATCACTGGCTTAGTAAGGAATAGTTTATCTGTATTATTTGAGAACAAATTTTCTTTCAGCTATTCTGGTAGGTCAAGATAATTAAGGACTCGGAAGTTTGGACTTTATCTCTTTGGCTTTCTAACTCAAATAATACAGGGGTGACCATCCAGATACCAAACCTGGGTGAAGCAGATTCCAGAAATAAAAGTGTTGCTTGGGACTCTGTGAAGTGGAAATGTCCACCATTTTGTTTGAGTTGCTGTAAGGATAGGCATCATGTAACAGATTAATTTTCTAAAAATTAAGATCTGTAAAGAAGAAGATGTAGTGTTCTCCACCCTGAGCAAGAACAAAAGTGTGAGAATACCATTTCCCTTTCTTTACAAATGGCAGAGATTCTGGAGGGAGGAGCTGGAGAAAACAGGGCACACACCAGGTGATGCTTTCTCCCAGTGCATGCAAGTCAGAGCCACAGTGGTAAGCCTTCCACCTAGGGGTGGAGGAAGTAGGATCCCTTTAGAGAATCCAGCCCATCTCTTGGTGACTGTTCAGCTTGACCACCCCCTGAGATTCAAATCCCATTTTAGAGGAAGGTTAAGTAACTTGGCCAGAACTCAAGTCCAGGCTTATTGGACATCCAAATCTGTGCTTTTTCTATTGCTCTAAGCTGCCTCCAGGGGCCACTAGTACATTTTTTAAAATTGTACACAGGATCTAGCACTATGCCACAAGCCCAAATGGTAACTAATAAATGAGAAAAGGAATGTAGTCACTGTCTTTCTCTAATGATTTCAGTCACCCAGCTTGAAGTCCTGCCTTATTTTGTGGACTTTTCCCTTTTCCTTGTCCTTCACAACAATCACTTAGTAAGTCCTGCTGAGTCTTTTCTCAGTTGATGTATTCTTCCCATCATTACATTCCTATTGTCTCTTCTCTCTCTCAGGTTACATTCCTCTTAACCAAAGAACTCTCAATGACTCCCTATTCCTTACAGACTAAAAACTAAACATGTAACGTGGAATTCCAGGCCCTTCCCCATCAGAACCAAACCTTGGATTTTCTGCAACTCTGTTTATATTTCTTGCTCGAAAGTGTGCTTTTTCTAAACTCTGTTCCAGAGAACAATAAGAAATCATTCCCTGCCAGGCCTCCTACTTAGGGAGAAGAAGCTGAGTAGGTAAGCCTCTAGAACCCCATCCCTGCTTCAAACAGAGCAGCTCTATTTTGCTTATTGTGATCACACATAAGATTTTAATATAGAGTTTCTGTGGATTTATAAGGCTTAAAAACATGGCTCTTACAGAAAACTGAGACTCTACTATTTTCAGTCATGTTCCAAGACTTCCCGTGTCTGAGTTCTTGTGTTCATGTTCCCTGTGTAGTCTCCACACATGGCGATTTTATAGTGATTATCACCAAAAAAATAGTCTTACCAAGGAAAAAGCCATCAAAGTAAGGTAGGTGTGTGCATGGAGGACATTCACAAAGAGAGCTTATTTTTCTTCCACCTACTTGTCCTTTCATCTCTCTTCCAGGTGTGTACCAATGCTGTGCCTTACTCTCGGCACACTCAGCCTTTCATCTCCACATAACCCTGGTATACTCATCCTTCATGGCCTAACTTCAATTCCCCTCCCACAGAAAGCCTTCTAAAGCCACAGCTGAATGTAATCTCTCTCCTTCTTGCCATATCTTTTTATTTCTCCTTCTGTTATTTTAATGAGCATTTCCCACATGGGGTTACTTACCTAGTTACTTATGTTCAAGACTCATTCCTCCCACAATACTGAGACCTCTGAAAGGCATGATCTGATTTTGAGTTTGTATATCCCATGCCAGTTGTCATGGCCATTTTCAAATTGTCTAATTAAAATAGCCCATTTGGCCATTTTTTTCACTTATTATAGCTGAAAATGCAGTACTGACTACATCAATTGTGACACATAATATCAGCACAATAGCACATTTCAACCTTCTGAGACTCTCAGAGCAGCTAATTTAATTCCCTCTGGTGTTGGGAACAACCTTTTGCAGTAATCCACACGGTCATTCTGAAGCTGTAAAACTCCCTCTCCCGCCAGCTATATTTATAGCATGGTCGATGAGGAACATTCTTTCCCACTGTTGTTGAGAAAGTTTCAGGGCAGATGTGGGCATTATTAATAAATCTCTTCAAGGTTTATGCTGCCTTCTGGAGAAAACAATTTGCACTTCATTCTAAGCATGTAGTTACTTCTAATTTTTTTGTAAGATTTATATCTAATTCTATATACTAAATTATCTTTGCTAGGCATAGATTTTTCTCACAGTGCACAGGACTTAGAAAATTTATAACATAACTCTTCTTTTCCATTTTATGAAAGAAACCCAATGGTCATGTTGGTGTTCTTGTCAGTATCTGAGAGACAGAGATTATGTTAGAATCTGCTTGACAAAAATGAACCCAAGGTTTGTGGTTGATGGTAATTGAACAAATATATTAGCAGTCGAGCACGGATGACATCAACTCCTGAAAAATAATGATAAAAATTTAACTTACTGGACTAAGGAAAAAGTTATTAGGAGAATGACTTTTTGCTTTGGGAATCTAACCATTTAAGAAAAGCTACTAAAGATCACTGTTCCAATGATGGTTTGCTTATCCAGGGAAGTAACTTCATTGAGAAGAATGTAATAATTATATCGTGTTTTTACATCTGCCATGCCTTGGAAGTCAGTCAGTGGGTATTGATTGCATGTCTCCTAAGTGTGGGGAACTGTGCAAGCCTGGATGCATGACCTTCATCTGAGCAGCAAAATCAGTAGACTGTGAGTCCCTCAAAAGCTGACTGTAAGTTCATTCAAACATTTATCAAATGTCTTCAACATCCCCAGCACTGTCTAGGCTCTATTTGGAAGGTCTTTGCAAGAGCAGAAACTACTAGGCTACAAATTACCACCTTTAGGGAAAGACATTTTAAGGTTAATTTAATACCCATTTATTGAGTATTTGTTGTGTGCCAGCTGAAGCTGGGGTGGGGCAGGAAACTGGATTCACAGTAGAGCCTCAGTGTGCTGAGGGCTTTGATGACCCAGAGTAGTCACTCAGCAAACCTTTGTGGGATAAATGATGAATGAACAAATGGCCCCAGGATAATTTCCAAAAAACAGTAAATTCATTATTCTCCCACAGATACAAAAATGAAGATGTGTTAACGATTTTTAACTCATGAGGGAATCAGGTAAATGTGATGGACAAGCAAATGTGATTCAAAAGAAAATGCAAAAAAATGGGGCATATTTAGAGATCAGGAATATTGAAATGTATAAATGGGTGGCAAAACTAATTTCTCATGAGAGTGGGTGGAAAGACAATTGAATCTCTACAGGGCAAGATAGAACTTGCATGTTTATAGATAAGAATAATCTTGCATTGCTATCAGTTACAATTTACACAGTTGTAAAATAGCCTAAAGACAAGGAAAGAGTAGGATCAGATAACCTGGAGTGGTGTTTTCTAGACAATACACAGTCTTTTATGCAATTACATTTTTTTTTCCTACAGTATGCATTTGAATGGGGTGTGGTTTGCAAACTTCACAATAGAAGGGAACTGGTGGTGGGTCACCCATAAGTGTTTGAATACCAGACTGCTGATCCCTTGGAGAGCCCACCATATTGGAGCTTATTTTGTTTTCTTTATAAAGAATGAACTTTACTTTCCTGTGAGATAATAATGTGGTAAGGTAATGTTTGACATGATGTTACAAAGCACCTCCACAGACATTATTAATTAATTCTTATAGCCACCCTGTGAGGTAGTCTGGGAAAAGTTCATTATTTTTGTTTTGCAGTGAGGATGATGAAAGCTCACAGAGAAGCTCTCACTAAACTGAGGAGGAAGTATTGGTCTTGGGACTCAAACCCCCATTTTCTGACTTTAAACTTCTCTTTCCACCACAAAGAGCCAAGATTATCTCAGCAACAGAGTATGAGCAAATCCCTTATGTTTACTTATGTTATAGACTTCGGCCAGGATTTTTATTGGGAAAAGAAAGACATCGCTTCTCTTTATCCTATACATAGACAACCCAGAAAGGTGCATTTCCTAATCTCTTTATTCTTTCTTTAAATGACCCTGGAGAGAAAATGCTTGAATGTCATCACTCTTCCATAAGTACTCTATATGACCATATGCTTAAATGACATAAGTCAACAGCCACCGAGCACCTTCTGTCAACCTTAAAAATAAAATAGCTGGTTATTTCAGTAGCAACATGAGTTTATTCGGGAAGAGCAGAGGAATTGGAATTCAAGACAAGCAAACTTCGGCAAACCACAGGCAAGTCCAAAGAGACAAAGGGAAGGTCAGCTTTTATTAGGTTTAGGAAGAAATTGGGAGGGTTGTTTGGAACAAAAGTTTAGGGGAGAGGAACAGGAGTTGGAGCTTGTGCCGGCCTCTCATTGGCTGCAGGCCATGGTTAGTGCCTTGTTGCTAGGGCAGGGAGCAACCTTCCTTCTTTGTCATAAGGGTGGGAAATGAAGTTCCTGTGTGGGAACTTGGAAACCCCGTCAAGATAAGAATTATCTTCTGGCTGGTTTTGCAGACTGCAACCCATAGCTCCTGTGTGAAAGCTCCCCCTTCAGGGCTTCTTGGCTCCATTTTTTTTTTTTTAATTTTATTATGTTATGTTAGTCACCATACAATACATCATTAGTTTTTGATGCGGTGATCCACGATTCATTGTTTTCATATAACCCCCAATGCTCCATGCAATACGTGCCCTCCTTAATACCCATCACTGGGCTAACCCGTCCCCCCTTCCTCCCCCCTAAAACCCTGTTTGTTTCTCAGAGTCCATAATCTCTCATGGTTCATCTCTCCCTCCGATTTCCCTCCCTTCATTTTTCCCTTCCTTCTCCTAATGTCCTCCATGCTATTCCTTATGTTCCACAAATATGTGAAACCATATGATAATTGACTTTCTCTGCTTGACTTATTTCACTTAGCATAATCTCCTCCAGTCCCATCCATGTTGATGTAAAAGTTGGGTATTCATCCTTTCTGATGGCTGAGCAATATTCCATTGTATATATGGACCACATCTTCTTTATCCATTCATCTGTTGAAGGGCATCTCGGCTCACCCCCAAATTACTAGAACTCGTACAGCAATTCAGTAATGTGGCAGGATACAAAATCAGTGCACAGAAATCAGTTGCTTTCTTATACACTAACAATGCAACTGTAGAAAGAGAAATTAGAGAAACGATTCCATTTACAATAGCACCAAAAACCATAAGATACCTCGGAATAGACCTAACCAAAGAGGTAAAGGATCTATACTCTAGGAACTATGGAACACTCATGAAAGAAATTGAAGAAGACACAAAAAGATGGAAAATATTCCATGCTCATGGATCGGAAGAATAAACATTGTTAAAATGTCTATGCTACTCAGAGCAATCTATATCTTCAATGCCATCCCAGTCAAAATTCCAATGACATTTTTCAAAGTGCTGGAACAAACAATCCTAAAATTTGTATGGAATCAGAAAAGACCCAGAATCTCCAAGGAAATGTTGAAAAAGAAAAACAAAGCTGGGGGCATCATGTTGCCTGATTTCGAGCTATATTACAAGGCTGTGATCACCAAGACAGCATGGTACTGGCACAAAAACAGACATATAGACCAATGGAACAGAGCAGAGAGCCCAGATATGGACGCTCAACTCTATCGTCAAATAATCTTTGACAAAGCAGGAAAAAATATGCAATGGAAAAAAGTCTCTTCAATAAATGGTGCTAGGAAAATTGGACAGCCACATGCAGAAGAATGAAACTTGACCATTCTCTAACACCATACACAAAGATAAACTCAAAGTGGATGAAAGACCTCAATGTGAGACAGGAATCCATCAAAATCCTAGAGGAGAACATAGGCAGTAACCTCTTTGACATCGGCCACAGCAACTTCTTTCCTAACTCCATTTTAAATGAGGATCCCTTTACACCTCCTTTTCATACTCCCAACACCTGGAAGGAGGAGGTAAAAATGCACGTTTTATATATTCTCTCTGGTCTTTTTCTAACTGTTAATATCCAGAGCAGTGTCTTTCATTTTTGTCATTGGCATTATTATTGATAACATTTATTAAGAGACTGTGGCATATTTTCTCCAGGCACTGCATTAATTTTTAAAAATTTTATCTCACAATAATCTTAAGGGAGAGCTGTTTTTATACCCATTTTACAGATGATAAAATGAAACCTCGGAAAGGCTAATTAACTTGATCAAGATCATGCATCATGAGAGTCTGACCCAGTTCTGACTCCAGCACCTGTTCTGATCATCATAGTTGGCCAGACAAATCACTGTTTTCTTTAGGCTGTGTCCAGTGATTTATTATTACTGTGTGTGTGATAATCACTGAGAAGAGTCGAAACACACATGAAGTGTTGACATAGTGGGAGACATCTGTTAAACCTCCAATAGCCACAACAAAATGCCAGAAGAATGAGGCTTACATCAAGTGGGCACCATTGGAGGGAATGGGAAGGAGACTTTGAACTGCATTTTAGAGAAACATCAGTGGTGGAGCTGGATTATTTTTTAATTTATAATAAACCTGTGCTTAGGCAGGGCTTTTCCCTTGTTCAGGATTTTCCACGAGAAAGCTCAGGATCCCCAGACGGGCCTTTCCTTTCTTCCTCCATCACCTCAGGTATGCTCCCTACAGTACGGTATCTGTGTTTAATTATGCAGGCAATAGGGTTCCTCTAATTTCCTTCAGAAGATAGATTCCCAATCTCAGTCTTCCATGCTTTGCCATTTCCCTTGGTGATCAGTTTGCATTCTCTTTGGCTTAATTTTCTTTCTCAGTCTGGCTCCTTTCCTCTCTGTTGTAATTGTCCCCACTTGAGCAATAGTATTTTCTGCTTAACTTTTTTTTTTTTTTTCTCACAGGGAAAGGTAATCAGTTCATATGCTGGCCTTTGTCATTCAGCTGAGCAAGCAGTGTCCCTCTCCAGGCCAATCTCACCTTTGGAGTCCGTTCCTTCCATGTTGTCCTTCCTTTGCTTTCTCTCTTCCTACACAGGAGAGCAAGGAGAGCAAATCTCTGGGCAATTACGTTTAAGCCATTGGAAATAACCAAGCACAAAACAAACAAAATCTCTAAATTGCCACATTTTTTTTTAAATTTTTTTTTATTGTTATGTTAATCACCATATATTACATCATTAGTTTT
>NW_027397155.1:2175827-2289319 GCF_003265705.2 Callorhinus ursinus | reverse complement strand
TTCTGGGCTCTCGATTCTGTTCCATTGATCTATGCGTCTGTTTTTGTTAAATTGCCACATTTTTAAGACTTTAAATTACCAAGTTATAAAGTAAAATTCTTACCTTTTTTCTGCTTCCCTTTTCCTCTGGGGCTCCATTCAGAGGGCAGAATGGTCTGATTTAGAAGTCTTCTATATACTTTGCTTTTTTATTTTGTTCAGTTTTAGGCTTTTGGGATAAAGACCCAGAAGGATTGGGTCCTCTTTCCTGTGGGGCCCCTTTTCTGTTTAACCAGAGATACATCACTAAACTTCACTGTCCCTCAGCCTCCTCATCTAATGGGTAGCAAGATGTTCTTAACTTAAAAAGGGGAAAATCCTGTTCTCCTTGGGTCAGCTCTCCTGGACACTGGGTAGTGTCCTGTCTTCACTCAAGACAGATATTTAGCCTCCTGTCCACCTTCAGATCAGACTTTTGGTTTTCTGATTGTCCCGCACATAAACCTCTGCTCCCCTATTGATCTGAGAACAGATTCCTGGACACATGCCCCCACTTACACTGCTCCTCACACAGGTTCTTCTAACTTATTCCTCTGACATCTATTACATTTGACCTGCCTCATCTGCTCTGGATCAATAGCAACCGCACACAAATCATCTTGATGTGTAGGGCACAAAATGAAATCTTTTATTAATGTGGGTTGCTTCTAATGACACTGGCAAGTTCTCTACACTTGGAGTTGGAAGATAGGGACTCATGCACAAAAACAATGCTCCAGTTTCTGGGAAGCTCAGTTTCTCCTAAGTAAAATGGGAATTATAACAATGCTTGGTTTCATATATTTAGGCCAGGCCAAAATGCTTTCTGTTAAATGTTACACAATTATTTGGAAGTATATTTCTGGGGGGGCGGGAATCATTCGCTTACTTAAGATGGCATTTCAATAATTTCTCTTGTTTGGAACAAATCTATGATTCTTAGATGCTAGTGGTTCCACTGGGCTTTAGGACCAAAATCTCACCCTCAAGGCAGGTAGTATTTCGACTCATCCTGTAATCATATGCCCCCGATGACAAATTTTGACGTCTCTTTCTTTTCTATTGCTGCACATTCTGAGATGAGACAGGTCTTTAACATGAAAATTCTCATACCATTGCTCTAACCTCGGTGAAGATGCAATAACTCGATTTTAAATTTATTCACTAATGAGTATGTAACTACACCACAGCAAGCTTATTAATTTTTTTTTAAAGATTTTATTTATTTAATTGACAGAGAGAGACAGAGAGAGAGGGAACACAAGCGGGGGGAGTGGGAGAGGGAGAAGCAGGCTTCCCGCCGAGCAGGGAGCCCGATGCGGGGCTCGATCCCAGGACCCTGGGACCGTGACCGGAGCTGAAGGCAGTTGCTTAACCAACTGAGCCACCCAGGCGCCCAAGCTTATTAATTTTCCATTAAAGGATTGGCAGTAGATGATATGTTTTAGAGTTATTTTCCTCAATGAATTTGCTCTAAAATGTGCAGTTTGCATGCAATGCTGCAATATTATTTATTGTAGCTAATTTATTTGCTATCATAATTCATTTTGTGTTTATCTCTGATGGATGTCTTCTTGTCTTTACATGTGATAGATACTTTCTCCAAAATAATCAGTCTTTCAAGGGATATTCTTTCTCATATTTATTTCTGTTAGAAATATAACTCTACCCCAGAAGAGTTAGTATATTTGATTTTAATTGCTTATGTTCTATCTGTTCTGTTGCAATCACAGATGAAAGGAACTTTGGAAAGTCATTTAATCAGCTGCTTTGCCTTTAGGCAAAAAGGAGCAAAACAGAATCAGAATCATTTACAGGATCTATTTGGAAAGATCTGCAAAAAGACAATTCCACTTTCCTTTTGGGCAATCACTTTTTAAAGGTAAAATCACAACCCTGCTGCAGTTTTCTTTCTTTTGGAAAAAAAGGTATGGTTTTCCTTTAATAAAATTAGGAAGGCTGCATGGCATTTATTGTCACAAGTTTAGCTGCCACCTAGTTCTATGCTTTAGATGCTTTCTTAAAGTTTCCTTTGATTTCTGTATTTTTTCCTTTTTTTTTTTTTTCCCAAGTAGGGTTCATGCTTAGTGTGGAGCCCAATGCCGGGCTTGAACTCATGATCCTGAGATCAAGACCTGAGCTGAGATCAAGAGTTGGACACTCAACCGACCGAGCCACCCAAGCACCCTGATTTCTGTATTTTGTTGGCTTTTATCCTGTAATGATTGGAAAAATGTCAGTCCAATTTTAAATTATACCTGTGGTTATTTTTGCAGGCTTGAAATAAAAATCAATTTGTGACTTTCTCCTATGAACTATGTAGAATTTATCACATTTTTACCTTCTTTGTTCTTCCCCAGAGTGTATTCTTGCTTGGCCTTTCTTAATTCAATCTGGAATTATAAACCAGTTTATTATCAGACTCGCATGATTGCATACTGTCCTATGGATTCAGCGTCCTCCGTATTTCCTCCCCACTATCCACTGCCTACTAAATTTACTCTCACTGAAATCAATGATTATGTTTTAATAGCCAGAACCATGGAATTCTCAAAATGTAAACTTCTTGATTTTTTAATTTTTTCAACAGTGTCATTGTGAACACTACTTGACATTCTCTGAGCTTGAGGACACACAGGTCTGGACGGCCCTACAGATGCATTTTTTTCTCCCTTTCCCTCAATTTAGCTATTTTTCTCTTTACTGTGGCAATACTCCTCTGGGGGCTCTTCTTGATACATCCATCATATGATAGGAGTGTTTCTCCCCCTTGGCTGGTGGGACCAGGAAATATGCCTAGTCATGTGTGACCTCCCTAGATTGTTCTGCCTGATATGATTTGGTAATTTTTTCCCCTTGGCCTTGAGTATTTTCCTCAAATGCATGTGATAATATCTAACTTCGCTAGAGTATTGGGGGGTTCCTTTTGCAGATCTCCAGAGGTCTCTCTGTAGCTCTATCCTCTCCATTCCCTGCCTTGCAAATTCTTCCCCCTGTGACCTCTCTGAATTCTGAACTCCGTCTTCTCAACTCAGGGAGACTGCTGAACTCAGTTTTGGTATATCTTCCCTATGCTAGAGTTTGGAAGTGCTCTCTAGGCAGTAAGCTTATCATCCCTAGGCAGTAAGTTATAGGGTTTACCTACTTGGTTTCTCCTTTCTCAGGGATCCATTGTCCTGTTCAATCTGTTGTTTGATGTCTAAAACTGTTGTTTCACAAATTTTGTTTTTATTTTTGTTTTTTGTTTAAGGCTAGAGGGCAAACAGTGCCTGTAATTCCATCATGGATAGTGAATATATCTGAACTGTGACTGTTACCCTGTATTAGACACCATGGCAGAGTGATGGGGAAGACGGCTGTGATGTTTCCCACTGTCTTCTCCCCTACAAGGCTTCTACCTCCTTCTCATTCTAACTGTGGACACTTGCATTTTTCTACATTACTGAGCTGGTTATGTCTCCCCAACCGCTCTTTCCTGGCTTCTACTTCTGACTGCCAACCTAGACATCTTTATTTGGCTAGCTTAAAGAATCCTCAAATAAAAAAGGCTCCAAGCTTATTATCTTTGAGACTGAAGTTGATTTCACTTTCTCAGTTCAATAAAAGCACTGCTGTATTTGTCCTCTTTATCTGCAAACCTTCACTTTTCATATTCAATTAATTACAAATTCAGTTATTCCCTCAGAAACAACTTACTGAATTTTTTAATGTATCAAACACTCTTCTAGGCATTGGAGATGTCCGCTGAACAAAACAGACACAATTCCTGATCTCTTGTAGTTTACCTTCTTTGAAGGGGAGGCAGACCATGATGAATACAAATTACATAAATGTTTATAGATGATATGTCCTATGGAGAGAAGTAAGGCAGGAAAAGGGGTAAGGAGTAGAGGTGTAGGAATGTTAATTTTAAATAGTATGATGCGGATACTTCTCATCAAAGAGATGATATTTGAGCAAAGATTTGAAGGAGGCAGGGGAGGGAGCCATGAGGCTCTTTAAGGGAAGATTCTGGCACAGGGAACAGTGGGAGCAAAATCCTTCAGGTGGGAGTGTATCTGGAGTATTCCAGGAACAGCAGGGAAATCAGTGAGGCTGAAGTGGTGAGGGGTAGCAGATGTGGACAAGGAAGTCCTAGAGACTATTGTTCAAGGGCTTGTAGCTATTGTAAGTTCTTTGACCCTGACTCTGAATGAGCGAGGGAGCCTGTGGATCTTTTGAGCTAAAGAGTGACATTGTCTAAGTCATGTCTTGAAAGGATTCCTTTGACTACTGTATTGAGACTAGACTGAAGGTGGTCAGTAGTGGAAACAGGGAGACCATGGAGAAAATTGTTGTAAAAATCTAGGTGAGGGATGATGGTGGCCCAGACTTGGATAATATTCAGGGAATTGGCTAGAATTAGTTTTCTGGGATAATTCAAAAGTAGAACTGATAGTATTTTCTGATAGTTTTGGATGTGGAGATGAGAGAACAGAGTCAAGGATTATTCTAAGGTTTGTTTTGAGCAATTCAAGGAATAGAATTGTGATTAACTGAGATGGGGGAAGACCATGGGTAGAGAGGTGTAAGGTAGAAGATGAGGAGCTTGTTTTGGAGCATGTTACGTTAGAGATATTTGTTAGATATCCAAGCGGATATGTGTAGAAGGAAATGGGACGTACAAAAATGGAGTTCAAGGGGAGATCTGATCTAGAGAAGAATTTAAGAGTTAGCAACAATTGGCAAAATGTAATGTCATGAGACTGGTAGGAATACAAAGGGGATATGAGTAGCTAGAAAAGAGGTGAAGTCCTAATACTTAGTCCTGGGAAACCAAAGGTTAGGTGGCCAGGAAGAAGAAAACAAACCACCTGAGGCTGCTGGGAAGCTCGCCAGAGAAGCAGGAAGAAAAACATGAGAGACTGATATCTTGGAACCCAAGGGAAGAAAGTTTTTCAAAGAGTGATCAATTCTATGTAATGATATTGATAGGTTAAATAAGATGTAGACTGAGAATTGACCATGTCCAGGTAGAAGGAACCTGTTAAGTAGCTCTTACTTTGATCCTCTCCTTTTCATCCCCCTATCGGTATCCTTTCTTCAAACTGGCGTGATAGCTCACCTAGAATTCTGTATAAAAATTCCAAACAGGTCTTCTTTTGTTGACCCACTGGCATGCATATGTGAATTTCACATTGTTTTCTCTCTCTCTCTCTATATATATATACACACACACACACACACACACATATACACACATATACATATATGTGTGTGTATGTATATATGTTTACATTTATTACAATTTACATTGTAATATAGATATTTATTTCACACTGTAATATGTGTGTCCTATATATGTATTTCACATTGTCAGCAGAGTGACATTTCTTAATAATGCTCCCATCACATATTTCAATTACACTGTGTTTTTCCCCTGTCCCCTCCACCAGATTTAGAATTCCTTAAGGCAAAGTGGTAGATTCTTTCACTATATGTTTAGCAAACAAATAGAAGAATGAATAAATGATCTTTCTACCACAGCCATCATTAATTCTCTGACTCCAATGCCACTGTTGTTCATTTAACCCTTGATATTTATTCTCATTTCATATGCCTCTGTTTTATCAGATGATACTGAATATAAGGGTTGAGTAGTACCTCCTCTGAGCATCATAATCTCTTGTTTTTCTAAACATCATTTTCCCCTTATAACAATCCAGTGAGGTAATGTGATTATCATCTGATTTTTAACCAGGCAAGGAATTCAAGGCTCAAGAAGGTTAAGTGAATTGCATAAGGTCACACAAGGCTAGTGAACAGTAGAGCCGGGATTTGAGCATAGTCCTATTAAACTACATTTGAAAACATCATGGATAGAGCACTCCTTGAAACCACTGGCTATGTCCTATATTTTTTATGTACCCCTCTTGTCCTCTTCCTAATCCCAGCACAAGAAATGTAAATGTCTAAGGATGAATTTATGGGATGGCCAATGCTGTTCTCTGGAGAACTAGATCTCAGAGAGACTAGCTTCTCTTACCTAGTCACTGCCCAGAATATGGAAAAATGGGCAAAAAGCCCAGCATGAGCAGAATCAATCTCTAGAAAATCTGTCATGCAGGAAAGGTACATGTTGTGTGTGAGAAAAATGTAAATGCCAGTCAAACTGGAAAGAGCTTTGTTAGGGAGAGAAACTTTGCAACCGAAAACAAAAACAAAAACAAAAACAAAAACAAAACCCACAAAAAAATCCAACCATGTTTTTCTGAAAATGTCTTCAGATGGAGGATTTTAAAAAATATTTTAATTTTTTAAATTGTTTTTATGCTGTGAACTTCTTGAAGAAAAGGGGTACATTTTAGCAATATATGTTAAGCATTATTCAAACACTTATATACATTCGTTCATTTAGCCTGTATTTATTAAGTAGCTACTGTGAACTAGAACATTTTCTAGGTACTTGGGATGCATCAGTGAGTAAAAGAGACACAATTTCTGCCCCTGTGGAAAGGGAAGTAATAGGTAAGGAATGGATGGACTACAAACATAATAAATCACTAAAATGTGGCATCTTAAAAGGTGGTAAATGCTATGGAGAAAAACAAATAGAGCAAGGGGAAGTGAGACCAGGAGTGACAGTGAGGGAAAGGGTAGGTGTGATTTTCTGATCATTGCTGATGTCCTTCAAAGGTGACATTTGAGTAAAACTTGGAGCTGAGAGAGTTATCCATACATAAATGTGGGCCAAGTGGGGGAGGGTGGTCCACCAGCACCAGTGTGGCTCTACAGTGTGTGGCATGTAGTAAACATTTAATACATGATGGTGGTGATGATGATGATGATGCACAGTTGGAAGAAAGTCAGGAAGGTTCTTTGCTATTGAATTTTAAATAATCTATATGAGAATTGATTCATCAAGGGAAGCACTACTCTGCAGGTGTCTGTTTCAGCTCAAAGCCTGCCTTTTTGTGAGTGAGAGTGGGTGCAGGGCCCAGGGCTTGGGTCACAGTAAGGGATTGCTGTGGGATTGCTGCTTAGTGCTTGTCTCAGTTCTCTCTCTGGGGTTATCAGTGTTGCCATGTGGTGATGTTCTGGGCTCTATAAAGTAAAAGAAATGAACAACAAAGAACAAAGGTGAGATTCAGAGCTACTCTCAAAAAACATGGAAGTGACAAGAGGTTTATCAAAGGTCTCACTGAAGCATGAGCTCAGACAGAAAATGAATTTAGTAATATCCAGAATATATTTACGGAGCACTAGGTCCATGCCAGTTCCTGTGCTGGGCTGTAGAGTTATGGAGATGAATAAAATGAAGTTGTTGTCCTCAAGGAACTCATCATCTCCTGAGGGTTACAGCTGGGTGGCTGGGATTGAACTCTGAGCAGGTACATGCTGGGCATGGAATAGGTTTGGTTTATTTGGCTTCCTGGTGGTGGTAGAGGAGGAATCGAGAGGGCTGCACCCCTTTCACCTTCAGACACTCCCCCCTTCCTGATAGTTTTAGTTTCAGGAAAGGGAATTCAAGTTAGAAATTTCAATAGTAAAATGTATCTGACACGTTAAGGCTTTTCAGAATTCTTGATGCTTCAAGAAACTGCTGGCCTCAACACCTAGACTGGGGCAAGTCTTTTCAACTTACAGCTTGAATTGATGTATTTGAAAAATGGGACTACAACAAACCTGGTTTCTGTGGTTATAAAGGAATCAGCCTCTTAGACCTGGGATCCTGTTTGAGGAAATCACTCAGGCTTGCTATGTTGCATACTCACCTCTCAGAGAAAGCCACAATCTCTCAGTATTATAGGAAAGGGGACAACTCAGAAGTCCAGCTCAGCTTTGAATGTCTTATTCAAAACTCAGTAATTTATTTCACAAACATTACTTGAAGTTTTACTATGGTCCAAGTACAGTGTTGGGTGGTCAGGATAGACTTCTTATCTGGAAGGAAGTGTTAGGGCATGATCCTGGGCTTGACAGTTTGATTCTTCCTTGCCTGCTGCATGTTTCAACCAAATAAGTTTCTTTACTCCAGGCATTAAAAAAAGAGAATGAGGCAACCATTAATGTCATAAAATATAAAAGTGGCAACAACTTCCCTCCACCCAGACCAACACTCTAGGTCACAAAGCTGTAAACATCATGATTTTTGTCCTTTTCTTGAAGGCTGTGGCTGATGGCAGACATGGTCTTTGGGTTTCTGTCTAGGATGTACTGGTCTGCTGGTAGGGTTGAGTCTCAGGAGTATATACAAATTGGAGGCTGTATTTTTCTTACATGGCAACCAATCACCTTTTACTGTTGAATTTGGGTTCCTGGCAACCTGAGGTTGTGAATTAATAAGAGGAAATGTCCTCTTTTTAATTTAGAGTCTTGAACAGGCCGACTTTTTTTTTGCTGATGTCCTACTTACTGAAGATTTTGTTTTGGGAAGATTTTCTTTATACATAATCATTTCCCTCAAGGAAATATGTGGATTTGTGATATGGCCAAAATATAGTTACTCTCTAGTTTGTGGCTGTAAGAGCCACCATTACTTCAACTAAAGTCTGAAGGGTTATATTTTGACATGGCCATCGGCCTGAGAAGAGTTGTATTGCTCATAAGCTGCTTTTATTGAAGGCTATCCTTACGTTAGCTTTACATTTTGTTAAAATGGTGTAGATAATAATGTCACTGGTTGTGGTTTCAAGAATGAAGTTTTTTCATGTAAAAAATATTGAACACTACTAAATTATAATTAATGACAGGAAGTCAGTATGAATATAGTACCACTTTGAAATGAGTATCTCATTCATCACGTGTGTGTCAGACATGTGCATGAGACATTGGATGTAGGCTATGATGGTGGTTAATACACAGAGGAAGGGTTCCACGGCCCCTTGAAATGACTCTGCACTCCCTAGAAATCCTTGGCCTTCAGGCTGGGAGCTGCAGCACCGTGGACACACTGCTTCCCAGCTTTGTTTTCTTTCTTTTTGGAGGTTTTTAACAAGCAATGGGGCATGCTGTTAGAGCTGCAAATTATGGGCCAAGGAAAGCATCCTTAGCCATTTAGAGGAAAAAAAAATCCAATAAAGCAAGAAATGCAACTTGACCACTTTGGTCTAAGCAAAGCAATAACTAATGGCCAGGAAATTTAATTGTGGAGACTTTTTTTTTTTTTATAGCAGTACATGTGATTACACTTGTGCTCTGTGTTTCCATGGCCAGCTGTGAAAAGCCATTAGTCACTGCCTGCCTGTCTGAGTCACCTGCTCTGCTCTTGCTGTCAGAGGCACCAATAACCAGCCCAGATCCAAGCACGCTTGGCCAACCCAGTGAAGTTCTAGCAGGTCACCTTCTCAGTTTCTGAGGAAGAGAAAAACATGAAGCTTATTCAAGCTTTGAGAACTTCAGTTTTGCTATTTCAGAAGGTAGTTAGTCTTAACTTAGTCTCAAATAATATGAAATCTTACTGGACTATACACTTGTTTCTTTTTTTTTTAATCAGGCTGGGGTGTGGGTGACCTCAAGGCAGCTGAGTTGGCTAGACATTTGTTCCTACTCCCATGCTTAAAATCCCAGAGTGAGAATGTTCTTTTAGACAGTCTGGAGATTAAGTTTTGTCAAACTGTGGATATTCTCATTCTGGGTTACATATGTTACATATGGTGGGTAACCATTCACTTCTCTCTTAGTCTGAAGGAATTTGCTGGGGTCTTTGCCAAGAGCTGAGTTTCGTTAGGGAAAGGACCTTGTTCCTGGTGAGGACTGAAAGGTATGGAGGGGAAAGGATGCCAAAGACCAGGGAGCAGGATAGCAAGGGGTAGACACAGCCAGTAATTACTAGACATGTGACATTTCTCTGCATACTGCTTTACGACTGCAGGGCCACTCAGGTATATCTCTAGACATTATGGATCTTTCTTCCTTTTTGGAGAAAGCAACAGGAATGTGATCATTACAGACCTATGCTGGAGTACTACCTCTGCCACTTGATACATATGTGTGAAATAATGCTATTTCACAGGAGCATCAGTGTTGGTGAAGGGGTATGGCCATCATTTTCTGAGAATTGATACTTTTTAAGTGTAGCAAGATAGAATTTTCTGTTGCCCTCACCCCCCTTTTCTTCTTTATCCTGGAAGAAAGAAGCCTTATTAGTAGGGAGATTATGTTATTAGAAGCATTTACTCTAAGCAAGATAAAGATTTTACCACCTTGAAGAGGGCCCACTTTGAAGATTAGCTGAGCTTGCCAGGGCAGGGAGGATGGTAATTAAAGGAGTGGATTTTTGTGTCCAATTACCTGAGTTCGGATCCTGGCTTTATCACTTGCTGGTCGTGAGACTTTGGGTTGGTTACTCTCTCTGGACATCAGTTTTTGTAAAATGGAGATAATAGCATGTCTGTCTCCTTGATTGAGCCTGTGACCCTCTGGAGCTGGGGCCTGGGAAGAGAATAGACAGGTAGAAAAGATGAGGGGAAGAAGAAAGAGGAAGGACCTCTAAATGGCTAACACTGGGACTATGAAGAAATGTATATACCATCTTCTGGAGTCTGTGTGACCACAATTGAGCCTCTGTTTGGAGATAATCTGGGTTAATATTTATGTTGCTGGTTGAGCAGGTATGGAGAGAGAGCTGTCTCCTATCATTACACTCTGGTGATAAGTTCCTGCAGCTCTGTGAGCACAGAATAACACCCCCCCCCCCCGTGTGTCTGTACTGTCCGTTCCCTCTCCCATACACATTTCCCCATCAACTCTTCAGACTAACTGCTTTTCTCCCATCCTTCACATCTTGTGCAAATGTCACTAGTCTCTTTCAGAGCACTTTCTCTGAATAACTGTGTTAGGGCAAAAACTATAAGTGAGGTGATGTAATAATGAGATTTCAAAGTAGAATATTCTTTCCCAGGTAGCAGTCCTGGTCTGTGGGGCTTGTTGGCTCTCTGAGGTCACATAGGGACCTGGCTTCCTTCCATCTTGTTTCTCTGCCATCCTGAGGGCACCGTCCTTACCCACTTCCTAAGCAACTTTAAGCTTTTGAGACAGAAGTTGCACATGTTACTTTTACTCCCATCTCACTGGCGAGACCTGAATCACATAACCCTACCCAGCTGCAAGGGAGGTTGCGAGATCAAATCTCCAGCTGGGTAACAGTGTGCTTGCTTGCATTCATATGTTATCATTGGAGCCTCGTGTGGCCCTCCTCCACAGCAAAGGACATTCTTCTGCTGCCAGAGCAGGAATTTATCTGGAACCTTATTTCCCTATTTTCCCAGGAATTCTGTTTTATTGGGTTTCTACATTATCTGGATTATTTTTCTTATTTTAATAATGACAGCAGTGTTTTGGGTTCAGCCTTTCAAGAATACTCATTAGCACACTAGAGCTCCAACTCAAATGACCTGCATATCTTTAAATTGGAAATCTGGTTGGCTCTTAAGAAATCCAGGAAGCCACTCACTTGTCTTTTTTTCTAGATTCCTGCTCCTGAGTTCATCATATCTATAAGTCAGGATTGCCGTTCTGTTGCCCGTATGCTGACTGCTCTGCTTTCCCTTCTGCGCCCACACGTAGGACAGAATGCACAGTTTTGTCTTAAGCTACTGTTTCCAGCAGCCTTTACAAACTGATATGAGTTGGCTCTTTGCCCTCTGCCCTCTAGCAACATTAGATTTTGGTGACTTCCCACCAAAAATCTGTTTTTTTTTGGACCAGAAGATGCTTTGTTCATTTGGAGGGTTTCCCATATCAGGAGTCCCAAGACTATCTTCGTTTTTGCAGTGTTTGAGGTCAGTTTCTGTTATCCTAACAACTCACATTCAAGCACATTACAAATAATTCCATTCATTCCAGCTTGGCACCTTATATATTGCCTGGCACAGAATAGGACACTCAATAAATATTTGTTAGAAGAATTAGTATGTGAAGAAACTTTATAGACCTATTCTTTTCAGTAATTTTTTTTGATAAATGTTATCATCCATGTTTTATAATTGCACTGGCCACAGTGATAAGAGAGCTATCTAGCAGTCACTTGTATAATAAACTGGCCTGGAAAAAAAATCACTAAGCAACATTCAGGGCTATTTGGAACCATTGGCTTTGCCTTCTGAGCAGCAAGGTAAACAGTTTTCCTCACATGGGGATCCCATAATTTTTCTTCTTTCTCTTTGCTTCCTTAATTCATGAAAACTAAAATTAAAAACTTACTATCTCCCAGGTGCATCCTAAGTTTCTTGGTGTTTTGTGTGCTTGTTTGTCCAGAGCACAGGTTAATTTCATGCCATGAATGATTTGACTTTCAAATATAGTGAACTTTTGTTAGATTTTGAATGGACTTTAATATTTTGTTTTTGTATGGAAACAATTAGCTCACTAGCATCTGGTTTTGAAATAAAACTAGAACCAATGTATGCAAATATGAAGGCCATCTGAATTTAAGATTCAGGAAAAGCATTACTGAGTACTTATAAGGGGTCACACACAAGTTACATCTTGCCAAATGCTCTCACATACAGACCATTATCTGGTCTCATTATGTCAATGGCAACCTCAGTGTCTCTCTTCTTCTATCAGTTTCCCAATTTCTGGAGAATTTTTGCAGAATTGACCTTTTATTTTGGTGCAGAATGAATCCATTTAAAAACAGACATACTTATACTTTTAGCAATTGCTTAATTACTTATTCTAGAATTGTTTGGTTCTATTCCATGCAGAGCTTGTTGAAAATAGGAGTTGTTTCCTCCATATCATTTACTGCTTAGGGCCTGACACAGGGCATTGACTCAAAATGTGTCTGCTAAAAGAATGAATGAATGGCACACACACACACACACACACACAAAACCCACAACCAGTCACATCTTGTACTTCATGGTTTCTCTTTATTCTACTAAATTTAGGGAATACCATGTGCTCCTTTATGCCATCTGTTAGGATTTTACCCTAGTTAAATAAGTTTGACAGTACAGAAAAGAGCTAGCAGGACAGCCACATAAGCTAACAACTTAGCCTTGCATAGTTGCTTGAGTGAGGCTAGAAAATACAAGACTCCTAGGTCAGAGACAAAGCTCTCTGTTATTTGCTATAACATCAGTAACAGGACTACCAGCATCACTGAACCAGTTCCACAATCCCTAAGTTCCACATGCAACAAAAGGGACCAGGTAGAGCCTTTATGCTCAGTGGAGTGCACCACAAAAAAGAAGCTCTGAGATGAGGGAATCTGATGCTTTTATAGCAAGCAGCAAGCAAACATGTTCTCTGACCAGAGAGAGAGCACATCACAGCATAGGTCCATGTACTATATTTTTCACTTTTCAGAATTGCCAACTGCACAAAAAACCCTAAAAGGCACTTGCACAGAGTGAAAGAATGACCATGACCTTGTAACTTGGGCCTATGCAGCAAGACATGGAGGGAGTGCAAGACGTCTGTGGCAGATTGAACCCAACACCAAGGAGCTGGGAGTTTATTTCATGTGACACTGTTTCTCTGCAGAGAAGACAGGCTGAAAGGTGAAATGACTTGTTCAAGGTTATATCTGTGATGTTTACAGGACGGAAACCCATTTCTGCAGACTTAAACACGTTCCATGACCCCACCTTTGCCCTTGATATAGTTGATCCTTGAATAATGGGTTTGAACTGCATGGATCCACCTATACATAGATTTTTTTAAAAAAAGATTTATGTATTTATTTGAGAGAGACAGAGAACATGCGTGTGCATGTGTTGGGGGAGGGGCAGAGGGAGAGGGAGTCCCAAGTAGACTTCATGCTAAGCACAGAGCCTGAAGCGGGGCTTGATTGCATGACCATTAGATCATGACCTGAGCCAAAACCAAGAGTCAGATGCTTAACTGACTGAGGCACCCAGGTGTCCCATACATGGATTTTTTTTTTTATAAACCCAGTACAGTATCGTAAATGTATTTCTTCTTCTTATGATTTTCTTAACGTTTTTCTCTAGCTTACTTTATTGTAAGAATATAGTATATAACACATATAACATACAAAATATGTGATAATTAACTCTTTATGTTATCAGTAAGGCTTCTGGTCAACAGTTTGGCTTCTGGCCAAAATTATTAGTAATTTTGGGTCAAAAGTTATATGTGCATTTTTGACTGCATGGAGGGTTGGCACCCTTAACCCCCATGGTGTTCAAGGGTCAACTGTGTTAATTTTGTTACTTAAATTCCTTATAGCTGTACCACAATTTTCAACCACTAAACAAGATTTCCTTACTTGTTTCTTTGTGTTAGATCCATAAAAGTTAGTGTTAACACTCCTATGGTGCAGTATTTCACAAAGCATGTTGTGTTGGACACTGGTGCAGCAAAAAGGGTCTATGGAAAATCATTTATTCCTTAAATATGTTAGGAAATAGTACATACACTCCCCCACAGCAGAGATTCACAGCATAAGGGGACAATCTAGCATAAAGTTTAAGAGGATGGGTTCTAAAGTCAGAGAGGTCTGGGTTCAAGATCTGCTCTTTGGGTCTATCATCCTGAACATAGTGTTTCAAGTTTATAAGCCTTAGTTGTATCTCCAGAAAGATGTAGATGACTATCTCTATTTCACATAATTGAAGAAAAGATTAAATGAGGTAACATACTTAAAGAGCTTGGCACATTGTCTGATATAGCTTAATATGGGTCAATAAGGTAGCTATAATTAATGCAGAATAAAGGCTCTGAGAAATCCTGCACTAGAGAAACCCACCAAACATTAAAGCAGAGTGTCTCAAATGTTTGGCCCACAGCATGGTAAATTTAATTATGGTGGTATGCATTTAACATTACATGGGTCTGTTACTCTGAAAGACTTATTTAAGGAAAATTTACTGGAGAAGCGAAAGGGCTCTGCCTAATTTAGAGCTAGTTAGAAAAAGGAATTATAAACTCTATTATAAACTGTATAAACTCTATAGAGCTAAATTTCATGAATAACTCCCCTAATATCCCTGAATTGCTTTATAAACAAGAAAGTTTAGCTTTAGTAATGTTCTTAAACTCAGGTCAGGTTTCTTGGCAGTGTCTAAGATGTGTTGAAATAGCACTGCTTATTGATTTCACTGTATTCCACCAAAAACGTTGATTTCATTCTGCCACCGCAGGGGAAATTCTTCTGACAGCAGGTTCACTGAATCTTTATTCTGAGGGCATGCGGTTGATAATTTGAACAAACATACCACTCTAGAATGCTAAATACTCTTCCTAGACACAGGTAAACATAGGTGGAACTCAGTGGTCAGGCATATCTGCCCTCAGTGACAGAAGAGCTCCCTGAGCTTAGGTTGGTCCAGGCTCCCTGCATGGAATTTATTTTTTTATTTTTTTTATTTTTTAAAGATTTTATTTATTTGGCAGATAGAGACAGCCACAGAGGGAACACAAGCAGGGGGAGTGGGAGAGGGAGAAGCAGGCTTCCCACAGAGCAGGGAGCCTGATGCGGGGCTCGATCCCAGGACCCTGGGAACATGACCTGAGGCGAAGGCAGACACTTAACAACTGAGCCACCCAGGTGCTCCCCCCACCCCCACATGAAATTTAATAAATATTATGGATCCTGAGCTCTCCAGTTGTTTGGTAGAATCTCTCAGTTTAGAAATCTCTTAGTTGAAAGGTCGAACACATAAGAAAGCTTTTGTCAGGGCTTCTGAGACTCTGCCCTTTACTGCCAGGGTGTAGTAGCTTATAAGAGCTAATTACACATCCCTCTTCCCAACTCTGTGTTCAGGGGTGTTTTGATGAAGGCTTGAAATATGCCTTCGTGGAGTTTGTACGCTGCAGAAATCAGTCAATGCTGCTGTAAATCAGAGTTCCTGCCACCCCCAGAGCCAGTTTATCAGCACACTGCCACCTTAACTCCCTCAAATATGTTTGGGTGCCTCCATAATACTTTTTACCACCTTCTCACGGTGGCATCACATTAGTTGTTTGTCTTGCCTACTAGCCTTGAGGGCAAAAACTATATTTTAATTTCTCCCATATGTTTAGCACATTGCTAGGCATTCAGTAAAGGAGTTTGAATCTATAAATGAATTAAAGAACCTGTGAGCCAGTTACTTACATGGGTTTGAGTTTTCTGTGAGAAATGGAAAGAATTGCATAGATGTATGCTCTACATTTTAAAGTGGTCAGCTCAGTTGTAGCATTTATTCTTGGATTATTACATGACAGTGTCTAGAGCTATGTCAAGGACGACTAATAGGCATCTTTATCTCTAGAGCAGGATTCACTTGACTGCTATGACATCACCTCGTGTGGCCATTTGGTGGGAGGAAGTCAGAATTAAGTCTACTTGCTTTTCTAGGCTACTAAGCCCTCCCCTTCCCTCAGGATCTGGATGGAAATGCTTCCTCCTTAGAAGGAAATTGAGGTGATGCCTTTGACAGGATCACAAATTGTTCATTAAGGTAGAATGTCCTGTGTCTATACAGTTTGAACCAGGGTGACCTGTTGAGGACTTTGTCATCAAGAATGTTCTTAAGGTTGAAAGAGGGTGCTGTTGACATTTACTATGACTAGGAACTGGCATTTTAATGTCAGAACTGAACACAAAAACCATTGTTTTACCCATAATAATATCCTATTATTGATTAAAAAAATGAAGGCCCAGGGAAGGAAATGACTTATCTAATTGTACCATTAGGATAGATAAGTGACTTTATGACCATATGATTCATGGTTCTTTACATGCTAAGGCCAATGGTTTTGGCCATTGCTATTCGTGATTAGTACTGAGAAAAGTTAAATTTTTTTTAAAGATTTTATTTATTTGTCAGAGAGAGAGAGAGAGAGAGCCTGCAGGCACAAGTGGGGGTGGAGGGGCAGCAGGCAGAGGGTGAAGCAGGCTCCCTACTCAGCAGGGAGCCCGATGCGGGACTTGATCCCAGAACCCTGGGATCATGACCTGAGCTGAAGGCAGATGCTTAACCGACTGAGCCACCCGGGTGTCCCAAAGCTAAACTAATTTTGATAACTTAATTCTGGTAACAACAGAAAGGTTTTATTTGAAGTAATAAAAGCAATCTTTTTTTCTGTGCTTACTATGGTGCCAGGCCTGTGCTAAGTGGCTTACATATATTATTTAATCAGCACAAGACTATAAGAAGGAAAAATTACCCTTATTTTATCAGTGAGAAAGTTGAGACACAGAGTATTGAATTAAATGTCCATGATCACATAGATTCTGAAAGGCAGACTGGTATTACATCCAAGTGTGTCTCCCACCAAAGCAGAGCCGTTAACCAATATAGTATATGGCCTTCCATTTCACCATAAGGTCAAAGAATGGCCTATTGCATATATGTATGTACATATATATGTATGTAATATGTGCAGATATATCTTATTTCATGTATCTTCATTTTTGAAAAAGGTGAGGTTCAAGGTCGAATATCAGTAACATTTGAAAGGGATTCTTCTGGGGCACCTGGGTGGCTCAGTTGGTTGGGCGACTGCCTTCGGCTCAGGTCATGATCCTGGAGTCCCGGGATCGAGTCCCGCATCGGGCTCCCTGCTCAGCAGGGAGTCTGCTTCTCCCTCTCACCCTCTTCCCTCTCGTGCTCTCTGTCTCTCATTCTCTTTCTCTCAAATAAATAAATAAAATCTTTAAAAAAAAAAAAAAAAGAAAGGGATTCTTCTGGAAATTATCATTTTCTTCCAGTCTAGAATTTCCCTTCTTGCTATGTGTGAAATACCCTGAGAGTGTACATAGTATGCATTTTGGAGGAGATGTGGGCAATAAGGGAAGCTATAACTTTACTAGAATTAAAGTTGAATGAAAAATGATATTCTAGATCTTTCTCTGTGTGTGAACTTTGGCTTTGTCACAGGAGGAACAAACCAATTTAGTGTGCATAGTGAGAACAGGGCTTTTTGGAGTCAGACTTAAGTTCAAATCCCAGCTCTGGTATTTACTTTCTGTGTGACCTTAAGCAAATTACTTAACTTCTCTGATCCATAGTTTCTTCATCTACAATATGGCAATAGTAGTATCTACCTCATAGTCCCATTGTACAGACAAGACGGGATACTATATGTGAAACCCAAATGGAACAAATTTGTGTCAATTTAAACAGACATTCTATGAAGACACACAGTTTAAATATATTAAAAAACTTTCCTAGGCCTCTTAAAAATCACTTCTAACTTTTAGGATGGTGGTGAAGTATATTTTTAGAACACAGGAAAATAACTTTAAAATTCTTTCTTTTCATTGCTGATACTCTCAAAATCCTCCACCTAAGAAATAGCTGTTCCCCAAAATTTTACTAGTTTCTCACTCTCTTGATGTCAGGGAACATTCTCCCCATAGTCAGCCCACAAGGTTGGTAACTCCATCTTTCCACAACTGTTATTTTTTTCTCTCCTGAGAGCTTCCTGTCTCTTTTTCAGTAGAGTAATTCTTCTCTGTAACTCTTCTTTCTCCCCCTCCTCCATGTATTCATCTGGATCCTTCTCATTAAAAAGCTGATTATTTGCATCAGCATAAGAAGGCAACAGAGAGCAGAGTAGTGAAGAGCATGGATTCTGGAACTATTTAATTAATAATTTCTCAACTTAATTCCCAGCCCTGTCAAGTATTAGCTATGCCTATTTCCTACTCTGTAAAATGGATAACAGTAGTACCTGCCTTATAGGTGATGGTAAAGATTAACATATGTAAAGTGGTTGAGACCCATACTTGGCATATAATAAGCACCAAGAATATTAGGTATTATTTTATTTTCCAAAGGCACCTGCTGACAATACCTGAGTAGAAAAAATATGCAAAACATTCTTTGATGTCATGGGGCAATATGGAATATAGAGGGACTAAATATGATCTGTTTGTTACACATAAATTGCCAAGGAGACAGAGGTCAATCTTTCATCCTGACTCTCCTGCAGGCACAGTGTTTCATTTGTCTGTCCAACAATGTGGTGCTCTCAGATCCTTTCCTCATTCACCCTAGTAAATTGCTTTATCTCTGGAATGAATCCTGAAGCAATTAGTAGTCACTATCTGTCCTATGAAAGAAAGTACAGGAAAATGTTCAGACAGCTTCAACCCAGATATTGTGAGCTATGCAATCACATCATAGGAATAATGGAAAATTATACTTTAGCCTTTTGACAAGTTACTCAACTCATTCACTCATTCATTCATTCAACATAAATTTATTGAGTACCTGCCATGAGACAGGCATTAAAGTTTCCCCATTATATATAAGCAGAGGATGATTACTAAGATCCATTTATGCTCTTGAAGGCTATACATGTATAATAGAGCTAGAATGCCAATTAGGTCCTGGCTAGCCTGGACACTCCAGATTTCTGCCTGTTTTCTTGCTAAAAAGTGTCCTGGATTGTATGGTACACTATATGGCCACCTTAGTGTAGTTGTAAAATGTGTAGGCTATGGAACCACACTGCCTGAATTAATATCCTGGCCCTAATATTTCCTAGCAGTGTGAACTCTGTTCTTTAGTTGTATCATCTCTAAAATGGGTTGATATTAAATCTATATTCATGGTTATATAAGGATTAAATTATTAATATACATAAAATACCTAAAAGAGTACTTGGAAAACCACAGATGCTTAATAAATGTTAACTGTCATCATTTTGGTATATTTTTCTATTTTCTCTTACTTGAATAGTTTTTGGAATAAGCACCTAGAAACTTCTGATTATGTATTCTGCTGAGTTTACATTTTGTAATAGGAGTGCCAGGGTTGGTCAGAGGTCCCTGAGTTATAATGTGAAAGATGTCAATTAACATAAGCCATCATCACTTCAGTGCATGTGATGTATTAGCCCCTCTGCTAAGTGTTTTATAAATGGTTTTTCATTTTTTTCCTCCTAACAACCCCCGAGGAACATACATTATTGTTTATAGGTGAAGAGTGGGGCTCAGGGAGGTTAAGAATTCATCCAGTATAATTTAATGCAATCCCTATCAAAATACCAACAGCAGTTTTCACAGAGCTAGAATAAACAATCCTAAAATTTGTAAGGAACCACAAAATACCATGTGAATAACCAAAGCAATCTTGAAAAAGAAAAGCAAAGCTGGAGGCATCAAAATTCTGGACTTTAAGTTATATTACAAAGCTGTAGTGATCAAAACAGCACAGTACTGGTACAAAAATAGACACATGGACAATAGAACAGAATAGAAAATCCAGAAATACAGTCACAATTATATGGCCCATTAATCTTTGACAAAGCAGGAAAGAATATCCAATGGGAAAAAGACAGTCTCTTCAACAAATGGTGTTGGGAAAATTGGACAGCAACATGCAAAAGAATGAAACTGGACTGCTTTCTTAAATGTACACAAACATAAATCCAAAACAGATTAAAGACCTAAATGTGAGACCTGAAACCACAAAAATCCTAGAAGAGATCACAGGCAGTAACTTTTTTGACATTATCTGTGGCAATTTTTTTCTAGATGTGTTTCCTGAGACAAGGGAAACAAAAGTGAAAATAAACTATTGGGACTACATCAAAATAAAAAGTTTTTGCACAGTGAAGGAAAGAATAAACAAAACTAAAAGGCAACCTACTGAATGGGAGAAGGTATTTACAAATGACATATCTGATAAAGGGTTAGTATCCAGAAGATATAAAAAACTGATATAACTCAACACCAAAAACCAAATAATCCAATTTAAAATAGGCAGAAGACATGGACAGACATTTCTCCAAAGAAGAAATACAGATGGCCAGCAGACACATGAAAAGATGCTAAACATCACTGGTCTTCAGGGAAATGCAAATCAAAACTATAATGAGATGTCACCTCACACCTGTCAGAGTGGCTAAAATCAACAACACAAGAAACAACAGGTGTTGGTGAAGATGTGGAGAAAGGGGAACTCTCCTGCTCTGTTGGTGAAAGTGCAGACTGGTACAGCCACTCCGGAAAACAGTATGGAGGTTCCTCAAAAAGTTAAAAATAGAACTACCCTATGATCCAGTGATTGTACTACTGGGCATTTACCCAAAGAATACAAAAACACTAATCCAAAGGGATATATGCAACCGAACATTTATAGCAGCATTATTTACAACAGCCAAGATATGGAAGCAGCCCAGGTGTCCATCGATTGATGAATGGATAAAGAAGATGTGTGTGTGTGTGTGTATGCACAAGAGAATATTACTCAGCCATAAAAAAGAGTGAAATCTTGCCGTTTGCAACAACACAGATGGAACTAGAGAGTATAATGCTAAGTGAAATAAGTCAGAGAAAGACAAATACCATATGATTTCACTCATATGTGGAACTTAAGAAACAAAATGATTGAACAAAGGGGGAGAAAAGAGAGACAAACCGAGAAACAAACTCTTAACTACAGAGAACAAATTGCTGGTTATCAGAGGGGAGGTGGATGGGTGGAAGGGTGAAACAGGTGATGGGGATTAAGGAGGGTGCTTGTGATGAGCACCAGATGATTAAAATAAAAACTTAAAAAAATTCATTCAGTATAACAGAGTGGAGATTTGATCCATGATCCAAACCATCACATTCCATGCCCTTTGGAGGCCAACCTTACGGGCAAGGCTGTGCTCAGTTCCTCTTAGGAGCTAGCCAATGCTCTTAATTCATTTGACTTAACTTGCCCCCATTCAGACATACTTAGATTTTCAATCTGTATCACTAACTAGGGCAAGAGGAGAGAAATACATTCTTTAAGTCTGCCATCCACCAAACACAGTGGGAAAAGCCTGATTTAATTGGCCCTAAACGTCATCCTCTTATTCTAAAGTGTCTTGTCCTTTCTGCCAGAAGTGGGTGAACCAGTCAGGGTTCTGCTTATACAAGGGGGTCACGATGTTTGAGTTTCCGAGCATGTCCTCTCTCAACCTTCCCCTTTCTTTACCTTTTCCTTCTGCGTTCAGATGTCAGTCCCAGCTTCTCAAACCCAAGTGTGTCCATGTTGAAAGTATAAAGGTTGTAATGTATAAAGTACAAGACTGAATAGAAGCACTTTATGCTTTGTACTTGAAAGGTTATGTACATGAGAGTATGAAAAGGTTACACCGTACATATTCCAGCTGAGAATCTCAAAAGCACATTTCTTTTGCCATGACTCTTTAAACTATAGTTTTCACTGAATATAGCTTTTATTTTCTTTGGAGTCAAGCAGATTTGGGGTGAAATCTTGGTTCTACCATTTCCTTACTAGGTGTCTTCTGCAAGCCCTTCCACTCCCTGGGCCCTAGTTTCCCCATCTGGACCCCCACACAAGGGGCAGGGATGCCTTGTACTTGTGAAACATAGTTTAAATCCACTTCAGAGCCATGCTCTCATTGGCACCTCTTAGTGGCTCAGAGCCATTGGGCAGCTTGAAGCAGAACTAGGATGCCAACTCAGAGCTTCCATTTCCATGTCTAGAAGCAGCTGGTACAAAGGATATGGGTTTTACAACAAGGCTGATCTTTGTTTGGAACCCACTTCTAGCATTTTTAGCTTTTTGCAGTTCCTCCAAGACTCTGTTCCTTACTGTAAAATCCCCATGCAAATATTTCACTCTTGGGAGCTGTGGGAGGCCCAGTCATGGCCACTCAAAGATGTCTCCATGCTAATGCTCAGAACCTGTGAATATGTTGTCTTCCCTTGCAGATGTGATTGAGTTAAGGATCTTGAGATGGGGGTATCATCTTAGGTTACGCTGTTAGGCTTAACAAAATCACAGGAGTCCTTGTAATAAAGTGGGAGGATTGGAGTCAAGGAGAGGGGACCATGGAAGCAGAAGTTCGACGGATGCAAGGAGAGGGGTATGAGCCAAGGAATGGAGGTTCCCCTGGAACCCGAAAAAGGAAAGGAAGCACGTCCTACCCTCGAGCCTCCTGAACGAACACAGTTCTGCTGGCATCTTAACTTTAGAACCTCTGTCCTCCAGAACTGTAATGTAATAAACCTGTGTCATTTTTAATTCACAAATTTTGTGGTAATTTGTTACAGCCACAATAGGAAATGAATATAGGAGATTTATAATAATGATAATGATAGTGACAAAATAATAATAATTAATACACATAGGACACATAGGTTGTCTTGTAGATTTATACAGTTTTATATATTATATAGTATATATTTTGCATATTTATACTTTATATATTTCCATTTATGTACACTTTGTATGCTATATATTTATATAATCCTCCAAATAACACGGAAACATTTTACAGATGAGGCAACTGAGGCACAGAGTGGCTAAGTAACATTCTCAAGGCCACACAGCTAGGAATGGGCAAAGCTGGCATTCAAATCTAGGCAATTTTTAAAGCCTCTGCAGAGAGCCAGGCACATAGGACCTCCCCAGCAAATAGAGGACATTATTACTGTTACTTCCACTACATCACATTGCTTCTGTAAAGGGCTCATACTGAAGTGGTGATGGGCCCTCCGGAAGCTTTCTTCTCCTGATTACAAACATAGACTCCAGTGCTGTGTGCCCTCCTGACCCCAGGATCAGAAAGGAACAGCCCTGTCCCTGCTCTATAGGGGCCCAGCCAGGACAGAGGACATGTGGGGAGGAGGATGACCTCAGGCTATGCTGTTGAATCATACTTTGCAGTCCTGCTCCCACATCCTTCCCCCTTTGGAAACCACAAATTGCCCAGCCAAATCCTGGTGACAGAATGATGGAGCTGGGCTGGTGCCTGCAGCTGGGCTAAGTCAATAAAGGTGATAATGAATACTAAGCAGAATTTGAAGAATGACTGGAAAAATTGCTGCTATTGATATTTCTGGCAGCTATCTGCTGCAGAGCCAGGCTGAAGTGGGTGGTTTCACATGGTGGAGCTCTCTGAGACAAATGATGGCAACAATGATGAGCATTTGTATTTGTGACGCTTCTATAAGCATTTTGCCATATATTATCTAATTTTATTTCTAGAAAAACCCTGTGAAGTAGATCTCATTTCACAGATGAGAATAAACAAAACAACACACACACACACACACACACACACACACACACACACACACACACACGGAGGTTGATTTCATTGCCTGACCTCCTGGCCTGGTTGTGGCTTCAGAAAGACAGTGATTTGGGAAGTTAAGGATAAGCTTGGGTAACCTCTGTCAGCATGCTTGGCGTGGGACCATGAGGTCAGGGTGGAGGGTTTCCCCAACACCTCACCATGAGAGAGGCCCACAGGGCTTTGGCTCTCCTGAAAGCCCCGGGCCAGCAGAGCTGTGCTCATTTGGAATTGTTCCACCTCGTAAATATTGGAGACTGACCTCCAACTCTGCATTTTTAACCTCCTCTCGATTCTGAGCTTGCTCTTACTGGATCTATCTTAGAGTCCTCTGCAAAGCACAGCAGTGAATGCTCTTGAACTGTATGGTTTATCATGCATGAGCTTGCCTCAGCAGCGTTCTTGGCTTCCAGAAGTGTGCGTTGCACAGAGTAGGTACATGATGTACATTTCTGCAATGGCGAATTGGTCTGGAGGAAAAAGATTCATGAGACTTGGTTTTCTATTCATGACCCTGTATACTTAGGGAGAACCATTTTCAAATCAATTCACTAGTTTGTTTGGTTTTTTTTTTTTGGTCCTGACTTGTAAGTTTTATTTCAGTTACATAAGAGGCCTGAATTATTAATCAGCTTCACAATATAGCCACAACATCCATTATTTTTAAATGATAGTATGTTAGAAGGAAGTCCTAGCAGGTGCCTGGGTGGCTCAGTTGGTTAAGCGACTGCCTTTGGCTCAGGTCATGATCCTGGAGTCCCGGGATCGAGTCCCACATTGGGCTCCCTGCTCAGCAGGAAGTCTGCTTCTCCCTCTGACCCTCCTCCCTCCCATGCTCTCTGTCTCTCATTCTCTCTCTCGCAAATAAATAAAATCTTAAAAAAAAATTTAAAAAAAGAAGGAAGTCCTAGCATCCAGGTGAGAAAATAGGCTTAGAAGGGTGAGTTCAATGTCACACAGGGAATTGTCGGTGGAATCAGGACAAGAAATAATAATGCACATTTCTTAATCAAAAAGCACTACAGTAGTTCATATACACATATAGTATTATATTTAACCCTCCACAAACTTATAAGGCCTAGAAAGATTAAATAACCTGCCTACAATACATTGTTTGTAAGAAAAAAATGAAAAGCATACTCAGATTTAGGCCTACCTGAGTGCAGGGCCTGTGCTTTAAGGAACCAGTGTTCTTGACTTTTCCTCATACCTTGAATTATTTATAATTTGTCTTAATTTACTCCTACATCTTCAGGAATCACTTTGTAATTTACACATCCTGTTGGCATGGACCTCTGTCTCACTGGTTTTATTAAAATAATTTCTAGCAGTAGAAGAGCTGATTCCCCCACGGCCCCCGCCATAATCACCAATTTAAAATATACATCGGGCTCCCTGCTCTGCGGGAAGCCTGCTTCTCCCTCTCCCGCTCCCCCTGCTTGTGTTCTCTCTCTCTCTCTGTCAAATAAATAAATAAAATCTTAAAAAAATATATATATATACATTCCTGAAGTAGTTGAGGTAACAGATGAAAAGAATGACTTTTATAACATTCCACTGTCAGAGCTTTACTACACCTGTTATTAGTTGTTACCTTGTACATTGTACAAGATACTTTCGTATTCATTACTTGGTTGGATCATTGTAGCAACTTTCAAAAGCAGGTGGTGTTCATCCAGGTAATAACACTGAAGTCTATGGAGCTTCACTGCCCAAGGTCACACTGCCCGAGGTCACGGTGCTAGGAAACTGTAGGGCCAGGGCCAGACATACCAGAGTCCCACACTCCATCCTTCCCTGTAAGGCCTTTATTTTTGCACTGGCTGCTGATACAGGCAAGTACAGTGGGAGAGGCAGATGCACATGCTAGGTATGTGGAACAGAATGTGTATGCCTGGAATATGCAGCTTGGTGCCTCCATTCACCTTGATGCTGATAGAAGACATGCTGTGCTCTTCCCAAGCCCATCAGGAAACACAGTAGCACAGCACTGCAATCCTCTGGGTAGGTGAGTGCATTAGTCAGCCTGGCTAGCCTAACAAAATACCACAGATCTGGGTAGCTTAAACAAGAGAAATTCATTTTCTTGCAGTTTTGGAGGTTGGAAGTCCAATTTCAGGGTGTTGTCAAGTCTCCTGAGGCCTCTCTCCTTGGCTTGCCAATGGCTGCTTTCTCGCTGTGTCCCACCTGGCCTTTTCTGTGTGTGTGTGTGTATCCCTGATGTTTCTTGTTATAAAGACACCAATTCTACAGCTTTAGGGCCCACCCTTATGACCTCATTTAATCTTAATAGCCTCTATAAAATTACCTCTTCCAAATATGGTCATACTGAAGGTTAGAGCTTCAACATATTAATTTGGGGGGCACAGTTTGTCCCTAACAGTGGGCAAAACAGTCCATAATGCATGGTTGAAATGCATCATGTTCAGAGTGCCCTTCTTTCTGAATGCCTGTTTAAACATATTCTACAGCTGCCAAATTTATGGGCTAGATGAGTTGTTTTTGAAGCTGCGTTGCCTCTCCTCCCTAAATATTGTGCTCAAAAGCATACTATTTACAAATTGGAATGAGAAAGCAGGAAGAAACAAATGCTGCCATAAACCTTCAAGCAAAAGGGAAAAAAAGGACTGGAGAAATGGAAATAAGTCAACTGATAATGCTCTCGGAGCTGGAAAAAAAAATCGATTGTTACCATATCATCACTGACAGTGATCTAGTTGAGATCAATTCAGTTAAAGTTAATAACACCCGCATGAGTTCCACTGTAGCAGATTGTCAGTCTTATTACCAGTCCCTTAAGCGATGGGTGCCAGCTTCCAAAATGGATACGAATGAACGTTGGGATTTCAACCATTACAAGAGGATTTGTTAAAAAGTACCTCTCTTGTTCTTTAAACTACCCAAGACAGCCGTCAGCTTCGTGAGTCAAATCATTCCAAGGAGGCAGCTTTAGAGTCTGCATTGGCTGTCCTGCTATCTGCAGAGGCTGGCCATGCAGCCCCGGGAGGAAGACTGTCTGACTTTGATGAAGGACTCCAGCGCTGTGTCCCTGTCTTCTGGTTATTTTGTTTTTGTAGTCTACCAAGGACTTGTTCCAAGTGGCAGAACATCCAGAGCTGATTTTGGCAGGTGTTTTAGCTGTGCTCTGTACCCCAAATGATTGGCCTTTTGCACACTTAGGGTTGGAAATATGCCTCTGTTGTGTTGCAAAACCTAAGGTTTGTGCCCTATCATAGATCGCTTCATTTCAAACTGTTTGAGTTCTTAATTTTTTTTTCGTGTACATATGTCTGAGTTCCAAGATCTCAAGGTATGTTGCTTCCATTGCCTGCAATAAAGCCATGTGGGGCACTGGTGAGGAAAGAAGATTCTGAGCTCTAATATCAGAAGGAATTTGGAATTGTCAAGGCTGGGACAAAAGATTTTATTTTATTTTTTATTACATTTTTTTATTGTGTTATGTTAATCACCATACATTACATCATTAGCTTTTGATGTAGTGTTCCATGATTCATTGTTTGCGTATAACACCCAGTGCTCCATTCAGTACGTGCCCTCCTTAATACCCATCACCAAGCTAACCCATCCCCCCACCCCCCTCCTCTGTAGAACCCTCACTTTGTTTCTCAGAGTCCATAGTCTCTCATGGTTCATCTCCCCCTCCGATTCCCCCCCTTCATTTTTTCCTTCCTACTATCTTCTTCTTCTTCTTTTTTTTTTTTAACATATATATAATGTATTATTTGTTTCAGAGGTACCGGTCTGTGATTCAACAGTCTTACACAATTCACAGCACTCACGATAGCACATACTCTCCCCACTGTCTATCATCCAGCCACCCCATCCCTCCCACCCCCCACCATTCCAGAAACCCTCAGTTTGTTTCCTGATATTAAGAATGCCTCATATCAGTGAGATCATATGATACATGTCTTTCTCTGACTGACTTATTTCACTCAGCATAATACCCTCCAGTTCCATCTACATCATTGCAAATGGCAAGATTTCATTCCTTTTGATGGCTGCATAATATTCCGCTGTGTATATATACCACCTCTTCTTTATCCATTCATCTGTCAATGGATTTCTTGGCTCTTTCCACAGTTTGGCTATTGTGGACATTGCTGCTATAAACATCAGGGTGCATGTACCCCTTCAGATCTCTATATTTGTATCTTTGGGGTAAATACCCAGTAGTGCAATTTCTGGATCATACTGTAGCTCTATTTTCAACTTTTTGAGGAACCTCCATACTGTTTTCCAGAGTGGCTGCACCAGCTTGCATTCCCACAAACAGTGTAGGAGGGTTCCCCTTTCTCCGCACCCTGCATCCCTGCCAACATCTGTCGTTTCCTGACTTGTTAATTTTAGCCATTCTGACTGGTGTGAGGTGGTATCTCATTGAGGTTTTGATTTGGATTTCCCTGATGCCGAGCAATGTTGAGCACTTTTTCATGTGTGTGTTTGCCATTTGGATGTCTTCTTTGGAAAAATGTCTGTTCATGTCTTCTGCCCATTTCTTGATTGGATCATTTGTTCTGTGGGTGTTGAGTTGGATTAGTTCTTTCTAGATTTTGGATACTAGCCCTTTATCTGATATGTCATTTGCAAATATCTTCTCCCATTCTGTCGATTGTCTTTGGGTTTTATTGACTGTTTCTTTTGCTGTGCAAAAGCTTTTTATCTTGATGAAGTCCCAATAGTTCATTTTTGCCCTTGCTTCCCTTGCCTTTGGTGATGTTTCTAGGAAGAAGTTGCTGTGGCTGAAGTCAAAGAGGTTGCTGCCTGTGTTCTCCTGTAGGATTTTGATGGACTCCTGTCTCACATTTAGATCTTTCAACCATTTGGAGTCTATTTTTGTGTTTGGTGCAAGGAAATGGTCCAGTTTCATTCTTCTGCATGTGGCTGTCCAATTTTCCCAACACCATTTGTTGAAGAGACTGTCTTTTTTCCATTGGACATTCTTTCCTGCTTTGTCAAAGATGAGTTGACCATAGAATTGAGGGTCCATTTCTGGGCTCTTTATTCTGTTTCATTGGTCTATATGTCTGTTTTTGTGCCAGTACTATGCTGTCTTGGTGATCACTGCTTTGTAATATAGCTTGAAATCAAGCAATGTGATGCCCCCCAGCTTTTTTCTTTTTCAACATTTCCTTGGCGATTCGGGGTCTTTTCTCTCTCTCTCTCTTTTTTTTTTAAAGATTTTATTTATTTATTTGAGAGAGAGAGAATGAGAGATAGAGAGCACGAGAGGGAAGAGGGTCAGAGGGTCAGAGGGAGAAGCAGACTCCCCGCCGAGCAGTGAGCCCAATGTGGGACTCGATCCCGGGACTCCAGGACTATGACCTGAGCCGAAGGCAGTTGCTTAACCAACTGAGTCACCCAGGTGCCCCTGATTCGGGGTCTTTTCTGATTCCATACAAATTTTAGCACTTTGAAAAATGTCATTGGAATTTTGATCGGGATGATGTTGAAGGTATAGATTGCTCTGGGTAACATAGACATTTTAAGAATGTTTATTCTTCCAAATCATGAGCATGGAATCGTTTTCCATCTTTTTGTGTCTACATCAATTTCTTTCATGAGTGTTCTGCAGTTCCTAGAGTATAGATCCTTTACCTCTTTGGTTAGGTTTATTCCGAGGTATCTTATGGGTTTTGGTGCTATTGTGAATGGAATAGTTTCTCTAATTTTTCTTTATACAGTTCCATTGTTAGTGTATAAGAAAGCAACTGATTTCTGTGCATTCATTTTGTATCCTGCCACACTACTGAATTGCTGTATGAATTCTAGGAATTTGTGGTGGAGGCTTTTGGATTTTCCACATAAAGTATCATGTCATCTGCAAAAAGAGTTTGCTTCTTTGCCAATCTGAATACCTTTTATTTCTTTTTGTTGTCTGATTGCTGTTGCTAGGACTTCTAGTACTATGTTGAACAATAGTGGCGAGAGTGGGATCCTTGATGTGTTCCTGATCTTAAGGGAAGGGCTCTCAGCTTTTCTCCATTGAGGATGATATTTGCTGTGGGTTTTTCATAGATGGATTTTATGAACTTGATGAATGTTCCCTCTATCCCTATACTCTGAAGAGTTTTAATCAGGAAAGGATGCTGTATTTCATCAAATGCTTTTTCTGCATCACTTGAAATGACCATATGGTTCTTCTCTCTCCTCTTATTAATGTGTTCTGTCACACTGATTGATTTTCGAATGTTGAACCACACTTACATGCCGGGGATAAATCCCACTTGGTCATGGTGGATGATCCTTTTAATGTATTGTTGGATCCTATTAGCTAGGATTTTGTTGAGAATTTTAGAATACAAATTCATCAGGGATATCAGTCTGAAATCCTCCTTTTTGATGGGGTCTTTGCCTGGTTTGGGGATTTAGGTAATGCTGGCCTCATAGAATGAATCTGGAAGCTTTCCTTCTGTTTTTATTTTTTGAAACAGCTTTAGGAGAATAGGTATTATTTCTTCTTTGAGTGTTTGGTAGAATTCCCCAGGGAATCCATCAGGCCCTGGACTCTTGTTTTTTGGGAGGTTTTTGATCACTTCTTCAATTTTGTTACTGGTTATTGGCCTATTCCGGTGGTCGATTTCTTCCTGTTTTAGTCTTGGTAGTTTATAGGTTTCCAGGAAGGCATCATTTCTTCCAGGTTGCTCAGCGTATTGGCATAGAGTTGTTGATAATAATTTCTAATAATTGTTTCTATTTCCTTGGTGTTATGTTATCTCTTCCCTTTCATTCATAATTTTATTAATTTGGGTCCTTTCTCTTTTCTTTTGGATAAGTCTGGCCATTGGCTTATTGGTCTTATTAATTCTTTCAAAGAACCAGCTTCTAGTTTCGTTGATCTGATCTACTGTGTTTCTGGTTTCTAATTCATTGTTCTCTGCTCTAAGCTTAATTATTTCTCTTCTAATGAATGGCTTAGGCATCATTTGTTGCTTTTTCTCTAGTTCTTTAAGGTGTAGAGTTAGTTGGTGAATTCAGGATTTTTCTATTTTTTTTGAGTGAGGCTTGGATGGCTATGTATTTCTCCCTTAGGACTGCCTTTGCAGTATCCTATAGGTTTTGGACTGATGTGTTTTCATTCTCATTGGTTTCCATGAATCGTTTAAGTTCTTCTTTGATTTCCTGGTTGACCCAAACATTATTGAGCAGAGTGGTCTTAAGCTTCCAAGTGTTTGAATTTCTGCCAAATTTTTTCTTGTGATTGAGTTCCAGTTTTAAAGCATTATGGTCTGAGAATATGCAGGGAATAATCTCAATCTTTTGGTATCGGTTGAGACCTCATTTGTGACCCAGTATGTGGTCTATTCTGGAAAAAGTTCCATGTGCGCTCGAGAAGAATGAGTACTCTGTTGTTTTAGGGTGGAATGTTCTGTATACATCTATGAGGTCCATCTGGTCCAGTGTGTCCTCAAAGCTCTTGTTTCTTTGCTGATTTTCTGCTTAGATGATCTGTCTATTGCTGAGAGTGGAGTATTGAGGTCTCCTACAATTACTGTATTGTTATCAGTTTGACTCTTTATTTTGATGAACAGTTGGCTTATGTAGATGCCTGCTCCCATGTTGGGGGCCTAAGTATTTACAATTATTAGGTCTTCTTGTTGGATAGACCCTTTAAGAATGATATAGTGTCCTTCTGTGTCTCTAACTACAGTCTTTAGCTTAAAATCTATTTGTCTTATATGAGATTTGCTACCCCAGCTTTCTTTTGAGGTCCATTGGCATGGAAGATGGATCTCCATCCCTTCGCTTTCAGTCTGGATGTATCTTTAGGTAAATCTTTAGGTTCAAAATGAGTCTCTTGTAGACAGCATATGGATGGGTCCTGTCTTTTTATCCAGTCTGCAACCCTGTGCCATTTTATGGGAGCATTTAGGCCATTCACGTTGAGAGTGATTACTGAAGGATATGAATTTATTGTCATCGTGTTGCCTGTGAAGACCTTGTCTTTATATATTTATAGATTGTCCCTGTAAATTTCTGTTCTATATTACTCTTGGGGACTTTCTCCTTTTATAGCAGCCCCCTTAATATTTCTTGCAGGGCCAGCTTAGTGGTCACATATTCTTTTAGTTTCTGCCAGTCTAGGAAGCTCTGCATCTCTCCTTCCATTCTAAATGACAGCCTTGCTGGATAAATATTCTTGGCTTCATGTTCTTCTCATTTAGTACCCTGACTATGTCTTGCCAGGCCTTTCTGGCTGGCCGGGTCTCTGTGGATAGGTCTGACGTTATTCTGATGTTACTCCCTCTGTACATAAGGAATCTTCCCCCTAACTGCCCTTAAGATGGTTTCCTTGGTTCTAAAATCTGCGAGTTTTACTATTACATGCTGGGGCATTGGACTGTTTTCCTTGATCTTGGGAGGGGTCCTCTCTGCCTCTAGGACACGAATGTTTGTTTCATTCCCCAGATCAGGGAAGTTCTCAGCTATGATTTGCTCAAATATATCTTCTAGTCCTCTCTCTCTCTCTCCAGCCCCTTAGGGATCCCAATAATTCTGACACTGGAATGTTTCATGGCGTCACTTATCTCTCTGGTACTATTTTCAGGGTTTTGAATTGTTTTTCCCTGGCCTCCTTTTTCCTTCTTGTCTATTAATTGGTCTTCTAGATCACTAATTCGTTTTTCTGCCTCAGTTACCCTAGCTGTTAGATTATCTAGATTAGATTGGATCTCATTGATAACATTTTTAAGTTCTGCGAATTCAGCTTTCATTTCTGCCCTCAGAGACTCTATGTTGCCATTAATCAATTTCTCCATTCTAGCTATTGTCCTCCCAGTTGCTACCCTGAATTCTATCTCCGACATCTTGGTTATATCTGTATCCATTTGTGAATCTGTGGCAGAAGTCACACTCTGAGTCTTTCCTATTTTGGGGGTTCCTCCTCCTAGTCATTCTGTTGAGGGGTAGTTGAGGAAATGTACACAGTCCAAATTATTGACCACAACACAATCAAGATGCACCTGTTTTATAGGGACCCTAGGGTTGCCAGCCTCTTGTTCTCCCAGCCTGTCTTCTGGGGGAGGGGCCTGCTGCGCTGTTACTCAGGCAACCCTGTTTGGGCAGAGTTGCCCTGCCCCTGTGGCAGGGGATAGGCTCAGTGAAAACCGGTTTTGGGGGACTTTTGTTCTCTGGCGGCTTTCCCTGGCGGCTTTCCGTGTCTCTTCTGAGAGTCAGAGCTGAAGAGATCATTTCCAACCTTCTGCCTCAGAGCAGAGAGATCGCAGTCTGTTCTTCAGTGAGCTCTCCAGGCCACACTATCTCCGTTTCTGTCTGTGCTGCTATAAACTCCAGCATCCTGGGTTGTGCACCCCTCAGCAGCACTCCTAGTCCTTGCCTCCAGGTCAGGACGGTCTCTGCCCTTTGTGCTTCTAAAACTACAAGCCACCCCCAGTTCATAAGTGGGGTCCCACTGCTCTGGGTTTCAGTCCAGGGGGCTGCCCTAAAGTCCTTTCCCCATGGCTACCTGTCTGCGAGTCTGTGCCCTGTCCCCAGTGTGGAAGGCTATCGTTCACTGGTGGTGTAGTATCCTCACAGCTCCCTCCCCCTTCTGTTTATCTTCCTATATGTGCCTGCAGAATGATGGCTTACTGCTTCATATCTCAAAACCAGCCGCCTGCGATATTCTGTTTGTAGAGATCCAGATCTATCTTCTTACATCTCAGGCTGATTTCGTGGGTGTTCAGAGTGGTCTGGTAGATATCCAGCTCAATTCTGGGAATGGTTGGAGTAGGGTCCCCTACTCCTCCATCTTTTTTGAAGTTGCCTCCATACAGTTTTCCGCAGTGGTTGCACCAGTTTGCATTCCCACCAACAGTGCAAGAGGGTTCCTTTTTCTCCACATCCTCACCAACACCTGTTGTTTCTTGTGTTGATTTTAGCTACTCTGAAAGGTATGAGGTGATAGCTCATTTTTGTTCTGATTTGCAAGATAGTCTTACTTGCAATTTACAGATAAGGAAACTGAGGTTTAGAGAACAAAGGAACCTGCCCGTGTTTATCCATGTATATTAGCCAGTGTGATCCAAGTATCATCCTTGGTGTAGGTAAAGGTATAGTGTGGTTAGTTTTATGTCAATTTAGCTAAGCTATTGTGGTCAGATGTTTGGTTAAAAATCCAGATGTTTCTGTGAAGGTGTTTTTTATATGTGATTCACATATAACTCTGTAGATTTGGAATAATTTTGATTACCTGCCATAATTTGGGTGGATCTCATCCCATTTGTTGAAGGACTTAGGCCTTTTGTTGGCCACCTTCAGATTCCAGCTATAACATCGACTCTTTGCTGGGTTATCTCTCTGCCTGCAGATTTCAGACTTGCCTGCTCCCATGATCAAATTAGCCAATTCCTTATAATCCCTCCTCTTTATCTTTTTTCTTTCTCACTATACACACACACACAGACACACACCATTATATGCATATCTTATTCGTTCTTTTTCTAGGAGATCTCTAATATGGATATTATTACTCCATTTTACAGATGAAGAAACTGAAGCTTCAAGTCCTATAGCTAATAAAAGTTGGAGCTTATACCTCAAAATTATTTCTTTCTGATTTCACAGCTGGGATATACCAATGATTTCCTTTTTTTATGACAAAACAATCTCATTTTATTATAAATGTATAAACAACCTCTCTGAAGAAGATACTTTCAAATCTATCAATGTGATTTTGTATATTGTGAATATAACTCACAATTCTATCTAATTTTATTGGTATGTCTTTGGCCATATTTTGGGGTACATACCAATTAAGAATTACTTTTTTTTTTTAGAAAATTCAACTCTACAAATGATTTCTTTGTGATATTCCCTTCTCCAATTGATTTTTGGAAGAGAAGGAAAGAGGGGATGTGTTAATAAAGGAACCTTAGTAGAGCAGGGGAAGGAATCATGAGGAGAGAGAAAGGAGGGCAGAAGTAGAGACTGCCACAAAGATGTCAAAATCATCTGCCAGGCTTTCCAGGGTGGCTACAATTTGGCATGGCCATTCCCATAGAGCCATATCACATGGCGATCAATAGGTCCTCTTTGATCCTATCAGACATACCTCCTTATGGCTCACAAACATTCTTATTATTTCCCAGCATGTCACCTTGCCTAGTTCCTGAATGAATAAGTGCCATGTTCAGCTTCACTTTTCTGTCTTTACTCCCTCTGTTTTGTTCATTGCCTTCCCAGTCTTACCCAGGCCTCAAAACCCAACCTAAGCTCCCTTATGTCCCAGCCACACCTGCCTTCTTTCAGTGCCTAAAGCATAGTTTGCTCTTCCATGCTTCCAAGCTTTTATGAGTGTTCTTCCCTGGAAAGCTCTGCAATCTCTCTCCCTTTGCTCAGCCAGATCAGCTTGAGCATCCCTCCTTCTCTAGGAAGTCTTTCCCGTATTAATTGTCCCTATTAGACATTGTTGTAGTTGCCTTCCCACCCCCTTTCTATGTCTTCATGATCCTTTTTCCTTTGTAATAGTCAGGACACTTAAAATAACTTTTTATTACTCATCACTTTGAAATAACTTGCTCAATGTACACCTCGCCCAGTATATTTTAAATAATGTAAAAACAGTCCTGTGTCTCTCCTTTTGCTGCTCTGGCTACAGTCACAGATTCTCTCTGCATGGAATAGAGATGACTTTTAAGAAATATCAGTTTGTTGAATGACAGGAGAATGCTCATTGATCTGACCACTTGCAGAACTCTTAGAACCACTGTGTGCTCAGCGATGGAAAATAAACATAGCTGTCAGTCACTATGTGGTTACTATGTGCCAGAAACTTTTCTGCATGCTTACCATGTCCTCACTCATTTAATTATTGCCAAACTCTAAACAGTGGGTAATATTGTTATCCTCTTTAGGTCACAGAGCAGGTAACTGAGGGACAGTTAGGTTGTGAAGCTTGCCGAAGATTGTGTGGGTGTTGAGTGGTAGTCAGGATTCTGACCTGGGCAATCCATGCTGGAAGTGAACCTTAGCCCTGTGCTTTAGGACTTGGTTTTGTTGGGCATCAGGAAAGAGATTAAGGAAATAACTGGTAGTCTAAATTTTCATTACTTTTGTTCATTAATTAATTAATTAATTTATTTATTTATTATTAATGATTTATTCATTCAAATATTGTTGAATGCCAGGTTCTGTGTCAGGCTCCAGAAATAGAGTGGTAAACCAAGCCAACATGGTCCCTATCTTCACTAGTAGACTTGAGTATGGTGTGTAGTTCTCAAACTTGGCTCACATTAGAACCACCTGGGGTGCTTTAATGGCCTTCAATTTATTAGCTGGCCTGTGGCCTGAGTCTCTCCATTTTTTAAACTCTGCAGTTGATTCTAACATGCAGCCAGGGCTGACAACCACCTCTGTAGTGTTTGGTGCTAAACCAATTTAATATCTGAGTCACCTGGGAAAGCTATTAGACTGGAGTTCTGCCCCACCCCTTATGAAGAAAGGGTTGTGGTAGTCTGAACCATACTGCTTGAACTGGTCTTGAAGGGGGGATAGGATTTTGGTAGGTGGGAAGGAGTAGAGGCTTTCACTCATGGTATGCATCATGCACATGCTTTATTATATAGTGTCTTGTTTTAAACATACCTGTTTATTAGCCTCTCTACTAAAAATGTGAACTAGGCATCAGTCTCTGAATGTGTTAGAAATGTGGCATCTGGGGTTCCACCCCAGAATCTACACCTCTAACAAGATTTCCAGGTGATTTGCATGTACATTGAAGTTTGAGAACCATGGTTCCCTATTAGTCTTGGCCCCTCCCCCCCACCCAATAAACTAAAGTCTTTGAGGGCCTGGAGCATGATTTCCTAAAAGATTTACAGAAATAGTTTAGGCACACATTGTTTTATTGAATCCCCTCAACAACACTGTGAAGTACCTTATTGTTATAACCATTTTTTAGAAATGCAAATTGGGGCTTAGAGAAGAAACACTACTTGTTACTTCAAGTCTAGTGCTCTTTCTACTCTAAGACCAAGATTTCTTTTATTCTTCACTGTCCTCCCCAACATCCGATACCATGATGAACCATAAAATTCAAGTGTCCAAAATTCCTATAAATCATAGAGTCTCCAATACATTGAATGTAACCTTGGAAGAGTGTGGCCAAACTTGGCCACTTAAAGTTGAAGAAACTAGACTAGAAGCCTCAGAACCCACTGTGTTCAAGGTCACAGAGCTAGTGAATGATATAATGAGATTAGCGTTCAGATCATCTGCTCTGTGTCTGGAGCTCTTTCCTCTACACCTTGGCATCTACCTTCTCATCATTCCTATTCCTGTTAACGCCTTGTTTTGTTTGTTACAAAGAGAGCTTCTTAGAATAGCCTGGTTTTCAAGCCCATTCCAAGACAGAGCCAAATAAGCCCTTTGGGTGGAAAACAGTTTAAAAACATACCTGGGTGGGAAATTACCCTCAATAAACTGTACTCAGATTCATTGTTACTCCACAAATGCAGGAGGATAGGGGCCTCTTATATAAGTATGTCCTATCCTGAGTCCCCTGCTCGTCCAGCTGTTTGCCGAGCCTAGCTACCTCTGTTCTTGCTGGTCTTCCAGTTTCTCATCAGGGTGTTTTCCAGCCCCAGATAAATGATGCACCTTTGGCCTCTTCCTAGCATGTAGAAAACTGTGGTCATAACTGTTGTTTTTTTTTTTTTCAGGGAACAGACAGTGCTGTTATTTTTGTTCACCTTTGATTTTAACCTGCCGTTAACATCACATACGCATCAATGGGGGTAATTACCTAACAGAACAAAGGCTGCTCTGGCTGACTCTACAAAGACAAATGTTAGCCCTAGTCTTGAAAATCATTCAAGAAGTTGCCCTCTGAATCAGAGCCTGATTCTTAGCTTGTAAGCCCTCTGTCACTCCAAATTTTGTTTTCTCTGTCTTCCTTGCTTTTCCTTAATGCATTTTTAAAGCATGCAATCAACTCGAAAGGGCCAAGTCTGCAAATTGGAGATAGGATTGGGAGCTGTTGCTTTCTCATTTGCTCTGTACTTGAGCAGTTCCCTACACCAGTCTCTTACTTGGCTTTGGTGTCCCTCCACAGCCAGCAAAACCATTCCCAAGTTTTTAATAAGCAGTTTGACTCCCCCCAAACCCCCGCTTCCCTTTAACTCAAGGTGGAAGTAATTAATATTATTCTAATTGGATAAGGGCAGGGAGGTTCTTTATGACTAAGAATAAGATCATTGTCATCGATACCCAGTCTTGATCTGCCTGCTAAAAGTGTCACATGCTTCAAATAACTGATTGATGTCTTTGGTATCCATCTCTTTAGGGTAAAACCCATTTATCCAAAAACAAAACAAAACAAATACCCTCCCCCCAAAAAACCCTAAAAAAACTCCTCCAATTCTGAGCTTCTGCATGAGACTTGCAGAGAAGTAAACTCTTGCATATATTACTGAGTACCTAAAAACAGTGAAAACCAACAAGGACATTGAAACCCTGATGGTCAGGTGTACCATTTTGGTGGGTTTGCTATCAGAAAGGAAAGTTCCTGTTAGCTGCCAAGTCCCTAGAAGGCCAATCTTGCCAAATAAAAGCTATGAAGGGGGAGAAAAAAGAGAAAGAAGCAAAGAACTATGCAAAAGTGGGATGAGAGTGGCTGGTCTTAGGCATGCAGGGGGTACTGGATGTCATTAGATCTAGTTTAGAAGAACCCTGTGGGTTCATTTGGAATGTGTCAATCTGTCTTCACACTCAATACAATCGGCCTGGTTATCTAGTTTCCCAGTCTGCAGGAGATTCAGAGCAACAAATGAGAAGGCATAAAAGAGGCTGTTGGAGGCAGGCACAATGACACAAGCCAGAAAGGACACTGCCAGCTCTGACAGCAGAGAGCAGGAATCTGCAGGCTGAGCAATCTACAAAAGTACAGAAGTCAAAAGCCAGCTAGTGTTAGAAGAAAATCCAATAACCCAGGTTCCTAATAAAGATTTAGAGCCTTCAACAGATATTGAGTTATTTCTAATGCACCTTAAGAAGACAAGGAAAATGTAATATTTTCAGAAATGCTTTAAAATGACATATTTTGATGCTTAATGGATGCCTTTTAATCTGGAGGATCCACTGCCATTTCTTTTCCCTCCTGGTATTTTGCTCTAAAATTTAACAAATATTGGGGCACCTGGGGGGTTCAGTCAGTTAAGGGTCTGCCTTCGGCTCAGGTCATGATCTTAGGGGTCCTGGGATTGAGCCCTGTGTTGGGCTTCCTGCTTCAGTGGGGAGTCTGTTTCTCCTTCTGCCTCTGCTCCTCCCCCTGCTCCTGTGCTCATGCATCGGCTCTCTTTCTGTCTCTAAATAAGTAAAATCTTTAAAAAAATTTATCAAATATTTTGAACTCCTAGTTCATGCTGAGGATACATCGATGAACAGAGTAACACATAGTCCCTGTTCTCATGTTACTAACTATTACTAAGCTCATAATTAATGCTTAAATAAAGTTCAGTGAATGAGGATTATTCTATCAGAATACAGACAAAAGCAAACTTGTGCCATGCAGTAGGGAGACTCCATTCTATGTGAGCCCATTGCACAAGGGATGATAGAGTCAGGTCAGACAAGGCTTCCCCAAAGAACTGATCCCAAAGAATGAGAAGTAGGTGAAAAGGAGGGGAGAGAAGACTTCAGAGGCAGAGGAAACAGACTCCTGTGTTGGAGGGGAGCATGAGGTAGGGGTCTGAGAGAAGGTGAGTGTTGGGGGTAAGGGAGGAGGGAGAGTAGGGGGTAGAGTGTCATTGGATGAGACCAGGGAGGCAAGAGCCAAACCACATCAGGAATGGTGGACATTTTTCTTTTTCTTTCTTTTTTTTTTAAATTTTTTATTGTTATGTTAATCACCATACATTACATCATTAGTTTTTGATGTAATGTTCCATGATTCATTGTGCATAACATGCAGTGCTCTATGCAGAATGTGCCCTCTTTAATGCCCATCACCAGGCTAACCCATCCCCCTACCCCCCTCCCCTCTAGAACCCTCAGTTTGTTTTTCAGAGTCCATCGTCTCTCATGGTTCGTCTCCCCCTCTGACTTACTCCCCTTCATTCTTCCCCTCCTGCTCTCTTCTTCTTCTTTTCTTTTCTTAACATATATTGCACTATTTGTTTCAGAAGTACAGATCTGTGATTCAACAGTCTTGCACAATTCACAGCGCTCAGAATGGTGGACATTTTTAATGAGTCCACACTTTAACTTGAAATCAAAGCCATTGCAGACCAACCTGCTAAGATTTTCATCTCATAAAGATCACTATGGCTGCCTGGCTGCCATATAGAAGATGACTTGGTGGGGAAAGGGTTGTGGGCAAGTATATATGGAAAAAGTCATTGTAATTTCAAGTGAATGCTGGCAGTAGTTTGATTATGGGTGAGATTGAGTGAGCAGATTCTAAGGATATTTTAGAAGGCAATAAAGAAAATTACTGATTGGTTTCATTTGGGGAGTGAGGCGAGGGGCTCATAAAGATGGCTCCTAGGTTTCTGGCCTGCATGAGGGGGTGGTGGTACTCATTCACTGAGACAGGGAGCTCTTAGAAGAGGACTAAGTTTGGGGATTTGGGCTTGTTGAGTTTGAGAGGCCCTTGAGATACCTTTCTTTAAGGGCTCACCATTCCCATCTCGGCCTTATGCTGCAGGTTCCCTTAGAGACCCTGTATACCTCTACTATCTATATATCCCAGTTGGAATGTGAATTTTCTGGCGGAAGGCAAGACAGACATTTTTTTCTTCGTGTGCTGCACATAATGGAGGTTTAACAAGTATGTTTTGAATACGTGATGAGAAATGAATAACTTCTGGTGAGTGTTCCTAGTGGTGGGTCAGGGGTGATTATCTGAGCCTCAGAGAAATTGAGAATCTCTCTCAGGGCACAGAGTGGAAGTGTTGGGATTCAAACTCAGGTCTATCAAAGCAACTCTAACAGTATTGAGGTTCACAGGGGAGCTGTGTCAGTCAGGGTCCAAATAGAAGAGCACATGTAAATTAGGGCTTAAATAGGGACTGTTTACAAAGATGTGGGTAGAGTATAAGAAGGCATAGGAATATATAATAAATGTGTGAGTGGCAGAGGAGCTGTTGTGGTGGGACAATTGGCCTGAGGTCCTCTCACAGGGAGGGAGTCAGGGAGCCCCAACTTCATTTTTCCCTCTTTCTCAGCTTTCCTAGTGGGGCTCCCTGCTTAGGTAAATCCAGTAGGAAGCCAGGGGGAGCTGTTGGTGTGGTCCATAGTAGCTGGCCTCCAGGGTGAGGTGCAGGATAGAGAAATGTGGGGGAGGGTGGACAGTGGCTCTGGAAGGTAAATGGAGGATGCCAGTCCAGCACAAAAGGTGACATTTAAGCTTGACCTTGAGAACTGAATATAATGTTTGCCCCACGAGTCTACACAAGAAACAGTTTAGTAAACTTATTTACAATGCTAAGGAGTTTTGATGAAGAATTCGTAGATGAGAAACACCAAATTGTTAAAGATAGAGTGCTGGAAAATATTTTTTGGTAGCTCTGTGGACCCCAGGCTCCTCTTGTGGCAAATGGGGATGTTATTTCCAAAGGTTCCAAAGGAAAAGTGGAAACTGTATTTGGAAAAAAACCTCCTAAAATGTAAAGTGCTGTCTACAATTCATTGTGGTAAAGTAGGGAAGACCCTAGAAATGCTAGTCACTAGCTGATTGTGCAAGTCAGTCTGTGCCTAGTTACTTACAAGCAAAATCTTTTTATGAGGATTAGATGAGATGATACATATAACAGAATATAACATGTAATATGCACCCAGTGGAGGATTATTATTATTTTACAGTCATTTCTCATTCCTACCCCTGAGTCCCTAAGTTCCCTAAAGGTAGGTATACATTACATATCTGTATTTCCCCTAAAACTTGTCAAAACACTTCGTTCACCCCTGTCATAGCTTTTCAGAGGAAAGTGATCTTACTTGGTGCTTATAAAATGGTGGGGCCTGTACTTGTAAGCACCCTAGATATTGTGGAAATATTTTGTATGGAACCTCTAGAGAAGCTAGGGCCTCCTACTATTCAATAAGTCAACTTGGGCAAGACCATTAAGGTTTGGGGCATTTCCTTAAATATGGCCATGTTTGTAATATGATATGGTATTTTTTTGTAGTAATATTTGTTTGTCATAATCTGTAATGAGTATGGCCGTGTTTTATAGCTAGGGGCATGCTGGTAATAATTCTTGATGCTAAGTAGAGAACAAGAGAGGAGAGGAGTTTAGGGGAAGGAGGAGAGAACATGTGGATTTTCTCACTGAGATTGAAAACAGCAAATAAGAAATTACTAAGAAATGGTACTTAGCAGAACCAGAGCCTGGAGTACGGTTAGGTAAGTGAGGAATTCATCTCATGGGCAAAATTTAAGGCACCGGCCCCTAAAACTCAGTAATCAATAAAAATAATATTTTAATGCAATATTTAAAAAAAAAATCAAATCAACAAACTATAGCCCACTGGCTGGCTCCTAATTTTGTAAATAAAATTGTACTGAAAACAGTGCTGGGATTAGGATGAGACAAAACAGGGGCGGAGTACATGGTGAGAATCTAAAAATTTAGATATTTTGTCCATTATAGATTTTTTGCATTAATTTTAATTTTTTAATTTTTAATTTTTAAAAGATCACTTTAAAATAGTATTTACGGGCGCCTGGGTGGCTCAGTTGGTTAAGCGACTGCCTTCGGCTCAGGTCATGATCCTGGAGTCCCGGGATCGAGTCCCACATCGGGCTTCCTGCTCGGCGGGGAGTCTGCTTCTCCCTCTGACCCTCTTCCCTCTCGTGCTTTCTATCTCTCATTCTCTCTCTCTCTCAAATAAATAAATAAAATCTTAAAAAAAAAATAAAAAAAATAAAAAAAATAAAATAGTATTTACTTTGGTTACTGGGTTGTTTTGGTGCCCCTTAAACTTTGTGCCCCCGGAGAATGCCTTATTTGCTTTATCCTAGTCCTTGCCCTGAGCAAAACTATTCTTTTGAGGGCATACTTCATATGCCAGGAATTTAACATAAATTCTCTTATATGGTCTTCACAATATCACTGTGAGATAACCCCTGTTACCTTCGTTCTTTACATGAGCTACGGGATAAAATGACTAGAGAAAAGAGTAACTTGCTTAAATGGCATATCGGACTCCAGAGCTCATTCTTTCTTATTCCTAAGGCCTAACTGACTCCAAATGCTTCTCATACACCTTAGCTTCTCATCCAGAGCTGGATGGTCTGCATAGGTGGTATCTGTGATTGGTGAATTTCAGACTCTCCCCTGCATGCCCCTGACAGATGACGCTACATGGGCCGGAGTATTATAGGACTTGCACTGCTTCCGACTTTGTAGCAGCTAGAAGGAAAACAGATCTTTTTAGCTGCAATGTCCTGGCTGCCAAAGGAGGAAGGAGAGGCAGCTGTTCCTAGAAATACATGCTGTGCCTGTTATTCAAATGGACATCAGCAGGCTCCGGACGGAAGCACCACACAAGTGCTGGTTTTATGGTTTGAGAATTCCAGTCTGAGGAGACTGATCTTCTAGTTGATTCATTTTACTATATCAGAGTTCTGTGGTGCATGGGTGTCCTCCTAAGTGCCCCAACAGCTAGAATATGACCAAGGGATTTATCTTTGCCTAAGAACACACAAGACTCCAGAAGTGGGGATACTCAGCACGGCCTGAATGGCCTTCAGTATAAAATTTGACTATTCCCTTAAAAAAAAAATGAAAACACTGGGAAGACAAAGTCTGTGAGACATCCCATGGCAGGAATCTAGGAGCATTTCTAATTTCTGTTACTATAAGACTGAGAAAGATGGATTGATACCAATAATTGGTATCAGAATCCTGTGTTACCTCATGAAATAGCAGTACCACTGGCCTGAAAGAGGGAGGAACATTCTTTTTCCTTTGTTTTCTGTTTCATTCTGGATCAGAGACCCAGGTCTTTATCAACCAGAAAATTATGTCTCTATCTGTTACGGACTGCATGTTTGTGTCACTGCCCCCACCACTTTCCTGGCCCCAGAAGGTCATATATTAACATCGTAACCCCTAAGGTAATGGCATTAGGAAATGGAGCCTTTGGGTTATAATTAGGTCATGAGAGTGGAGCCTGCAGGAATGGGACTAGTGCCCTTATAAGAAGAACATATAAGAACAAGAGCTGGTCCCCTGCTACACGAGGATGCAATGAGAAGGGATGGCCATCTGCAAACCAAGAAGGAGGGCCTTCGCCAGACATGGGATCTGTTGGCACCTTGATCTTGGATTTCTCAGCCTCTAGTACTATGAAAAATAAATGTTTGTTGTTTAAGCTACCCAGTTTATGATATATTTGTTACAGCAGCCTGAATTAAGCCACTACCCATCTTCCAAATGGGTAGTATTTTGGGGTAGTGCAAATATTGTCCCCTTCTGCTCACAATTTCTGATCACTCGTTTTAGACCAACAGGTCTCAGAAGACAGATTCTCAGAAAATAAGGAGAGACAAATGCTGCAAGCAGCGCTTTACCCGCATGAAGTGTGCAGTAAATATTTGTTGAATAGGGCACCTGGGTGGCTCAGTTGGTTAAGTGACTGCCTTCGGCTCAGGTCATGATCCTGGAGTCCCTGGATTGAGTCCCGCATCGGGCTCCCTGCTTGGCAGGGAGTCTGCTTCTCTCTCTGACCCTCCCCCCTCTCGTGTGCGCTCTCTCTCTCTCATTCTCTCTCTCTCAAATAAATAAATAAAATCTTGAAATATAAAAAAAAAATATTTGTTGAATAAATGATTGCAAGAGACGTTGGCCCTGTAGGAAATTGTTACAGCTGGGGCTTGAGACTGGGAGAACACTCATGGTAACACAAGCTGAGGCTATAGGTTTAATTGTATATTTATCCTGAGTTATGAGTATAGGAATATAGATACGATACCATCTTAGTCCAGCAGAACACTCGAGTAAGGCAGACCTGAACAAGAAATTGTGATTGATTTTGATTTGAATTTCCTGATAACAATATGAGAAGATGATTCCACTAGTATTTAAGTGGCTGTGAATAAGGTCAGGTACCACCATGCATTCTGTCCAAAGACAAGCATTAGCCTATGCAGAAAAAACAGCAACAAAGCCCAAACAACAAACAAGCAAAATCCCCCATATTCTAAAAAAAGGAAAGAGGCAATTGACCTGAAGACTCAGGAAGTGACTTATGAAGATCCCGCAAGTGCTTGGAAAACTCTCACAAAGTTCTGTGAGATATAAGATACAACTTCTATGAAACAAGAGCAGGATGCTAGAAGGGAGAAGCTATTAAGATGCCCCATAAGATGAGGATGATTTGTAATGACAAGGGGGATGAAGGAGATAAGATGAGGAAGAATAATAAAACAAGTAAGATTAGGTAGCAAAATTAAAATGCACACAGGAGAGTTATGTATATTTAAAAGAAATATGACAGAAATAATAAAGATACAAGCAAAGATTAAGGAATTGAATAACAGAATAGAATTGAATCCAAGAGCTATTTCTTTGAAAAAAACAATAAACTGATACTTTTCAAAGTCTAAAAAAGAAAAGGGAGAAACCCAAATGAGCAAAAGCTGAAATGACAGGGATTTATAATAACACAGAAGAGTTACAATTTGAAGAGTTGTACAGAAGAGTTTACAATTTGAAAAATACACTAGAAGAAACTGCATGGTAACATTGGAAATTTGGTGAAGTGGATGACTCTGCCTGACAAAAATGTCTTATCAAGTTGACTCAAAAACAAGCAGAGAACTTGAATTCATTAACAACCAAGAACTAAATGGACAAGTTATTAAAGAATTATCTCCAAAAACATTTAGACAGTTAAAACTTTGAGGAAACAAATGATGCTTTTGTTTTTTATTAATATAAAAAATGATGCTTTTGATCTTTATTACACAAACTGTATAAAAGCAAAGAAACTTGTGAAAAGCTATCTTAATCATTTTATAAAGATAGCATATGCTTATCCACACTCAAACATAGCTCATGCCAAAATTTTTTTGAAGGACTTAAATAAAAATGAGCAGATTGAACTTGAAAGCATGTTTAGCAGATCATCTACTGTTAGTAGCATTTATCTGGAGAATATAAGATGATTGAATAGCTGGGTGTTTATAAGTGTATTTTTCAGACTAATAGCCAATAGAATAAAGTATGTAATAATCTCAATAAATGAAGATGTGGTATTGATAAAAATGAACATCCAAAACTTAGAAAAAAACAGAGGATGTCAGGAAACTCCTTATCAGCAATAAAAGATACTTACCTTAAAACAACAACAGGTATTCTTTTTTTTTAAAGATTTTTTATTTATTTATTTGACAGAGAGAGACACAGAGAGAGCAGGAACACAAGCATGGGGAGTGGGAGAGGGAGAAGCATGCTTCTCGTGGAGCAGGGAGCCCGATGCAGGGCTTGATCCCAGGATCCTGGGATCATGACCCGAGCCAAAGGCAGATGCTTAACGACTAAGCCACCCAGGTGCCCCAACAGGTATTCTTTGAGTGAGTCATTTATTCAACAAATATTTATTGTCTATTGTATATCAGATACTTTTTAAGCCATCAGGGATACAGCAGTGAAAGAAACAGACATAAACTCTGCTGTCCTGGAACTTAAATTGGAATGAAATGATATTTAATACAAAAAAGCCCATATATAGCATGTTGATATTTACAAGCATTAAGAGGGAGAGTAAAGATGAATGGGGAATAACAAACATTTGGAGTGAGAGGCACTGCAATTTTAGATTTGGTGGCCAAGGAGGGCCTCCCTAAAGGTGACATTGGGATAAAAAGCCTGGAGAAGGTGAGGGGATAAACCATGTGAGCACCTGGGAAAAATTCATTCAATAGAGAGGGAATTCAGTAGATGATAGATAGAGCCAAGTAACCTGCAGTGAGAGCAGTGTGAAGTGAGGTCAGAGAGGTAGTGGGGTGGCAGGGGGAGAGATCACGATTGGACTTGCAGGTCAACAGGCCATTGGAGGGGGCTGAAATTGGATCACTGGACTACTGTGTTGAAATTAGGCTAAAGGGGACATGGGAAAAACAGGGAAACTAGAAGGGGCCTTTGCAATGATCCAATGGTAGGGGCTTGGATCAGGGTGGTAGCAAAAGTGATGCAGAGAAGACACTAGATTCTGGATATATTTGAAAGATAAGACCAACAAAAGTTTCTGAAGGATGGGGTATGGGGTAGGAAAAGAAGATGGAATTGCCATTTCTTGAGATGGGAAAGGCCTAGGGGAGCTCGTTCAGGGAAAACATCAGGAACTCCATTTGGGATATGTTAGGTTTGCTGTGGTTGTTCGTCAAGTGAAGATGTTATGTAATCAGTTGGTTATCCAAGACTGGAGTTCAGAGGAGAGGTCTAGAGACAGAGATTTGTGAATTATCAGCATATTGGTGTCACTTAAACTATGAAATGATACGGTCTAAGACAGCTTGTACTCTTGAATTTTTTTTTCTCTCCGTATCTTTTCAATCTCCTTTGAGGTTTATCTCATAGGTGGATTGAATGTATGTGTGATGGTCCCACAGGATGACCTTTCCATTTTCTTTGTTTTTAGATCTGTGCCATTGGGGCAGTGCAGTAGTCTCTATTGCTTCTGTATAAGGGAATCAGACACTTCCAGGTCTCAAAACCAGTTTTGCAATTTGTATGTTTTGACCTTAATTATGCTTTCAGCCCCATTTTCCTGATCTGAATCATAACACATCTGTAGTGACAATAATGTTATCTACCTCTCAGGGGTGTTTTGAAGATTAAATGAGAGAGCATATATAAAGTAAATAAGTAGGCTCTTGATAACTAATAAAAGATCTGGAGTTGTTTGTTAAGTAAATATGAAATGAATAAACCGTCCCAGGACTTGAAGGCTACGATACTGTTGATATATACTGATGTGTTCTCAGGATGACAGTGGACTGTATTCCCTAAAATAAGATATAATGTGGGAAGTCCCCAGGCTGTACTCTCTGTCTGAAGTAGATCCTCTTGTTCTTCCCCCCAGAGTAGCTTCCTGCCTTCTTTGAAATTCAGAGTTTACATTCTTAGCGTGGACATCCCAGACATCCCCCTCTGCTGGGATGGATGGACCAAACTCCCAAAACAAAATATGAGGCTTCTGTGGAGAAAAGGTGTTATGAACCTGCCTGAAGGAAATCTTCCCTCTCTTCAGCATTTTATGGCTAACAATGCCTATAAGTCTCATTTTGTATTGTGAGTCTTCTGAGCAGACATAATGTTTCCCTGTCTTTCAGGATTTAAATTAGGCTGCCTGCACCACATGTTTTATACATGAGTCCATGGTTTATAACACAAAGACATATTGGAAACAACAATTCTTGATGGGCTGTTTGCCCAGGATCCTTCAGTGTCCCAGATGAAGTGAGGTAGCAAAATTCCACTGATAATGGAAGCTATACATTCATGTATTCATTCAACAAACATTTGCTAAGCACCATCTGGCCAAGGGCAGATTACCAAACTATTGTTATCAACACAGCCTGCTTCTTGAAGGGTTTTAAAAGACAAATTTTCCTTTGACATGTTCCACTCAATCCCGATGGCTAGAGATAACAAATAAACAAAGGTTTGCTATTCTTCAACATTCTTGTCCCTCTCCTGAGGGGGACTATACTAAAGTATAGTCAGGTTCCGCTTACCACCTGCCCCTAGCCCTCATTCCTACAACTCTAAGTGAGACACTAGCAAGTTTATCAGTATGTAGTGTTTCTGTTATCCAGCCCAAATTACAAACTATATAGTTGTGTCTCTATTTTAGTAATCATCGCATGTGTTGATATAAGTGACTTGAGTTTGGAGTAGTGATGAATTTGCTGAAGAAAAACGGACACTTGGTCCTATATGTATGCATGTGTATGTGATTCTTGAATGATTGCATTATTTTTGCTGTTTATTTAAAAATTTTCACATGTGAACATCTTTGCAGTCCCAACTAGATTGATTCTCTTCATGAATCTGTATCATATTATAACCTCAAAATTTTTGGTACTCCTATAGTTACCTACTGTGTTTGGAGTACATTTAGCTGAATGATCATACACAGTAGTCACAGAAATACCTATTTAATAAATCAAAATTTGATTAAAGAAAGGAAAGATAGAGAAGGGAATATGACATAATGGATGGGTGGATGGAATGAGAAGTGATCACATTAGCTCTCCATTAGTGAGTGAGAGGATAAGGGAAGGAGAAAGATTTTCTTCATCTTTGTAAGTCATAGCTCAGCTTGCCAAGCTCATGAAACTGAGATCTATGGAAAAGAAGTATATTCTGATACATCAATCATTCCTGCTCAAAATCTGGGATTCTCCGATCTTAAGAGGCCGTGTTATATAATTTTAAGACGCTGCTTTCAGTAAGACATTGCCTTTCTGTATTAATGGACTGAGTGTGGAGTCTTGAGCATAATTGCTGTTTGGTCAGTTCTTTTTTAATGGGTGGGTCAGGAGTTCTGCAGAGGTGGTGGTGTGTATGAAAGTGCTCTGAAAGCAACTTTCAGTGTTACCTTGAGCCAGTTGACTTGGACAATTACCTGTATTTAATGATAGTCCACCAATGTTTACTGAACAGCACTGCCATGTGCTAAACACTATCACATAATTGTCCCATTTAAATGCTATAATAACTTGATAAATTAGACCGTTTTCAGATGAGGAAAATAAGTTTTACCAAGGTTAAGTGGCCAAGATCACCTACTTGGTAATTTGTAGAGCTGAATAGCCTTGTTTTTCTATATTATGCTACCTCTTATATTTACTTAGCCCTGAGAATCACATTGAGCTGCCTCTCTGCCTATTGATCAATCTGAATGGACTGTGGGTTAGGGGAAGATCTGAAGAAATTTCCACACATACCTCCATCGTCATTCTGTTGCATTAAACTACTTACCAGTGAGGTATGAGGCAGTATGCTAAGCACTTAATATGGATTATTGCATGCTATCCTTGTGCGATATGTGCTGTTATCTGCATTATGTAGAAACAGATAAAGCCACAAGCAATGCTCAGAGAGAAGTAAAACTTGATTCTTAATCATATCCTGTAAGTGGTGGACACTTCTCCGTGGATCTTTCATGTTTCTGTGAAGGTTATAAGCCCAAGAACTGGTGGCCTTTGTTCTGTTTGGACTATCTTTTCAAGGGTGTTTGCATGATGAAGATTGGAACATAGGGATAGTGTCCCTCTGGGCAAATGTTGAACTGGCTTGATATCTACAACAATGAAGACAGTAAGGTAAGTCTTCTTTGAAGCATAGGACAGGCATGCTGACTACCTGTTATAAAAGATTTGGCTCCCCCAAGCTCAGAGTTCCTCTTCTGGAACACAGCCCATTGTGTATACATGTGTCAGTTGACCCTTTTTGTATCATCCCATGGGAACTAGGGCTTGGAGAAATGACAAAAATGCTTATATTCCATCTATTGCTATTGCTGTGAGTAACAAACTGAACTTTGTCTTTGATCCAAGAGTGTTATATTTAAATACCAGCATCCTTGAAACTGTGATAAGCTAACTTGTTAGCTTGTGAGTACAAATCCTAGCCCCTTGTAGCTCTCAGTAGAACCTAGATTTAAATTCAAGTCAGTCTGACTCTAAAACCTGTATTCTTCACCACTACACTCTTGTGCTAGAAGTTGTGTGTTTAGAGGTGAAATGATATAAGTAGAATAAAATCTTTTTTAAATTTTATTATGTTATGTTAGTCACCATACAATACATCATTAGTTTTTGATGTGGTGATCCACGAGCCATTTTCATATAACACCCAGTGCTCCATGCAGTACGTGCCCTCCTTAATACGCATCACTGGACTAACCAATCCCCCCTCCCCCCTCCCCTCTAAAACCCTGTTTGTTTCTCAGAGTCCATAGTCTCTCATGGTTCATCTCTCCCTCCAATTTCCCTCCCTTCATTTTTCCCTTCCTTCTCCTAATGTCCTCCATGCTATTCCTTATGTTCCACAAATAAGTGAAACCATATGATAATTGACTTTCTCTGCTTGACTTATTTCACTTAGCATAATCTCCTCCAGTCCCATCCATGCTGATGTAAAAGTTGGGTATTCATCCTGAGTAATATTCCATTGTATATATGGACCACATCTTCCTTATTCATTCATCTGTTGAAGGGCATCTAGGCTCTTTCCACAGTTTGGCTATTGTGGACATTGCTGCTATGAACATTGGGGTGCATATGGCCCTTCTTTTCACTACATCTGTGTTTTGGGGGTAAATACCCAGGAGTGCAATTGCTGGGTCATAAGGTAGCTCTCTTTTTAAATTTTGAGGAACCTCCACACTGTTTTCCAAAGTGGCTGTACCAACTTGCATTCCCACCAACAGTGTAAGAAGGTTCCCCTTTCTCCACAACCGCTCCAACATTTGTTGTTTCTTTCCCTGTCCATTTTTGCCATTCTAACTGGTGTAAGGTGGTATCTCAGTGTGGTTTTGATTTGAATTTCCCTGATGGCTAATGATGAACATTTTTTCATGTGTCTGTTAGCCGTTTGTATGTCTTCTTCAGAGAAGTGTCTTTTCATATCTTCTGCCCCTTTTTCGACTTACTTGTTTTTTGGGGGTTGAGTTTGAGAAGTGCTTTAGAGATCTTGGATACCAGCCCTTTATCTGTAGTGTCTTTTGCAATTATCTTCTCCCATCCTGTGGGTTGCCTCTTTGTTTTGTTGACTGTTTCCTTTGCTGTGCAGAAGCTTTTTATCTTGATGAAGCCCCCAAAGTTCATTTTTGCTTTTGTTTCACTAGCTTTTGGAGATGTATCTTTAAAGAAGTTGATGTGGGTGATGTCAAAGAGGTTACTGCCTATGTTCTCCTCTAGGATTTTGATGGATTCCTGTCTCACATTGAGGTCTTTCATCCATTTTGAGTTTATCTTTGTGTATTGTGTTAGAGAATGGTCAAGTTTCATTCTTCTGCATGTGGCTGTCCAATTTTCCCAGCACCATTTATTGAAGAGACTTTTTTCCATTGCATGTTTTTTCCTGCTTTGTCAAAGATTATTTGACCATAGAGTTGAGGGTCCATATCTAGGCTCTCTATTCTGTTCCATTGGTCTGTATGTCTGTTTTTGTGCCAGACCATGCTGTCTTGGTGATCACAGCTTTGTAATATAGCTTGAAATTGGGCAATGTGATGTCCCCAGCTTTGTTTTTCTTTTTCAACATTTCCTTGGTGATTCTGGGTCTTTTCTGATTCCATATAAATTTTGGGAATGTTTGTTCCAGCACTTTGAAAAATGTCATTGGAATTTTGATTGGGATGGCATTGGAGGTATAGATTGCTCTGGGTAGCATAGACATTTTATTTTTATTTATTTTTTTAAAGATTTTGTTTATTTATTTGACAGAGAGAGACACAGTGAGAGAGGGAACACAAGCAGGGGGAGTGGGAGAGGGAGAAGCAGGCTTCCCGCTGAGCGGGGAGCCTGATGAGGGACTTGATCCCAGGACCCTGGGATAATGACCTGAGCAGAAGGCAGACGCTTAACGACTGAGCCACCCAGGCGCCACCTATCATTGACATTTTAACAATGTTCATTCTTCCGATCCATGAGCATGGAATATTTTTCCATCTTTTTTTGTCTTCTTCAATTTCTTTCACGAGTATTCTATAGCTCCTAGAGTATAGATCCTTTACCTCTCAACTGATGCAGAAAAAGCAGTTGACAAATACAACATCATTTCCTGATTAAAACTCTTCAGAGTATAGGGATAGAGGGAACATTCCTCAAGTTCATAAAATCCATCTATGAAAAACCCACAACAAATATCATCCTCAATGGGGAAAAGCTGAGAGCCTTTCCCTTAAGATCAGGAACACATCAAGGATGCCCACTCTCGCCACGATTGTTCAACATAGTACTAGAAGTCCTAGCAACAGCAATCAGACAACATAAAGAAATAAAACGTATTCAAATTGGCAAAAAAGAAGTCAAACTCTCTCTTTTTGCAGACGACATGATACTTTATGTGGAAAACCCAAAGGACTCCACCCCCAAATTATTAGAACTCATACAGCAGTTCAGTAATGTGGCAGGATGCAAAATGAAAGCACAGAAATCAGTTGCTTTCTTATACACTAACAACGCAACTGTAGAAAGAGAAATTAGAGAAACTATTCCATTTACAATAGCACCAAAAACCATAAGATACCTCGGAAAAATCTTTTTTAAAAGATTTATTTATTTATTTGAAAGAGACAGAGCATGCAGTGGGGAGGGGCATGGGGAGAAGGAGAGAGAGTCTCAAGAACACTCAGTACTGAGCACAGAGCTTGACACAGGGCTCAGTCTCACAACCCTGAGATCATGACCTGAGCTGAAACCAAGAGTCGGATGCTCAACTGACTGTGACACCCAGGTGCCCCTAAAATCATCTTGCTTTCTTCCTCATGGGGCTATCTTTCCATTCAAGTATTTTTTTTGGGGGGGGGAATGGCAATTTTGACTTCTATCTCAAAGCCACTTCACTTTTTGTTTTCCTGACATTAGGCCATTTTTAGAAGGTGTTTTGGACTCTGACAGTGAACTCCTGCTTTAGTAACTAGGTGGGGGTGGGGGAAGAAGTCTGTGGGTCTGTTGGCTCAGTAGAGATAACAGAGGGGAATTTATCTGGGGCCAGAGCAGGAAAAGTAGTAAGAAATGTGTCACTTTTTTGTCCATCTTACTTGTCCTACCACACAGAGGGAGGATTAGGTCTAAATTGTACAGTCATTGGCTTCTTGTGCCTAGTAGTTCATAGTCTGCCAGTCTGAGTGAACTTATCCTGCTGGCTGAATTTACCAATGATATGCTGCACATATATAGTTCTTTACAGTTTATAAATTACAGAAAGCTAAGCAATGGTATCTATTTGTGAAAGACAGAATACTAAGGCTCACAGAGGTCAAGTGACTTGCCCGGAGTCACATAGTTCCAGAATTAGAACTTGAATCCAGATATATTGATTTCCTGCTCAGTATCCTCTCTGCAACAATCTCTCTCACTGAATATTTTTTTCAGCAAGAACTAGACTTCATGCCCTTTCAAAGGATGTCCATGCTTTCACAAGATAGGAGCCTTCAGCTGACTTCAAATGAGCAGTAATCAAGATAATTCCAATGTGGTGGGGAGTGATTGAGACTTTGCTTCTCCTACATCCCAAACTAAAGGAGAGCATGGAGATGCATCTTGGGCATCAGGGAGCACACAGCAAGCATTTGAGATGTACGGATTGAAGCACAAATTAATGGGATTTCTCTCTATAGAATTATGTATACCATCTCTGCCACCATCTTATCATTAGATAGGCACATACTTTATTAGCAATCTATTCCTACTGCATAGGAATGTTGTCAGATAATTTCCAGAGTAAAAGTATCTCCAGTGTCTTGAAGTTTTCTTTTTCCTTTCCAATTTCCTCAAACCCTTATTATATATTATGTAAAAAGTACTGTGCTGGTAGTTGAGGGGTTTACAATGATGAATAGCAAGTAATGACAATAACCCTCTCCTAGAGTATTTGTGTTCCATTGGTGATTTCAGGTGCATACATGACTCACTCCAACTCAAAAAATAATGAAATAATACTGTTGTAGAATAAAGGGCAAGTCATGGAACTGAGCAGAGAAATGTTGAATGATGTCTGATTAGTGCTACTGGTAACAACTTGATTAAGCAGCTGTATTTGACCTGACTGAGTCTTCCTGGATGAGTAGGATTTTGGTAGATAGAGGTAGAGAGGAGACCATGCCCGGCAGAAGGAACCAAATGGACATAGGAATGGAAACTGAAGATGAATGTTCTGTTTGAGGAAAAGGCAGAAGTATAGGATTCATGGAAAAATATGAGAGGAAATGAAGATGTAAAAGTAGGATAGGGCTAGACTAAAGAGCTTTGAGTGCCCCTGAAGGACAGTGTCCATTGATCTGGAGGCTATGAGGAACCACTAAAGGTTTCTGGGGAGAGGTATAGCATGATTCATACTCTATTTCATATCTCCCTTTCAACCCTGTTGACACTATTAATTACATGAATTGGCTTAATTTTGTAGAAGCAGAAGTGGAAGCTTAAAAAACATAAGTAACTTTCTCTGTATCATCATACTGGTGACAAAGCGATGCTTCTGGCCCAAGTCTCATTCCTACTCCATGACTACCCATGATGGAAAATGGCCACCAGAATTATACTTTCCATCAGTATTAAGGAATGAAAACAGAGTGTTGAAGGTAAATGGCCTGTTATAATTGCAGTAGGGATAATTGGCAATATCTTCTCATTTTCTAAATCGAGGATTCTCAAATTTTAGGGTGCACACAAATGACCAGACTCTGACTCAAGATCTGCGAAAGGATCTGAGATTCTGAATATCTAGTAAGTTCCCTGGTGATGGGATGCCTTTGATCCTTGAACCAAATGCAGCATAACAAGCCTCTCTGACAGGCCTCTTGTCTTCTAGCCCTATGTTTGAAGACACGTGCACTTCAGATTTAACATACTGTCCCCAAATTAGCTCAATAACCTTTTCCCTTCAGTGTTATTCCACCTGGCTTGTGTCCCTGGATCACAGCAAATTGAAATTGAATATGCAGAAACACCTGACGGCATCTGTCCCATTCTAGGGGCACAAAAAGTTTAGCTAAATCTTTTCTTATTGATGATCACTCTTTTCCTCTACAACCCACTCTTTTCTCTCACTGACTCCTTCCAAATGAAAATACGAATTAAGTCTTTTGGGGACAAAACCAGTGAAAAATTAGGATTTTCTTTTTCTTGAAAGAAAGTTTAAAATTTAAAGAACTTTAGAATTACCACTTCTAAGCCAAGCTCAGTTGGTGATTTGGAAGTTCAGAAATTAAGCTATGATGCTTTAGGCAGTTTCTGCCTTGGAAGATCTGAGCCCTGTTCAAAGCAGCCCCCAGCCCATGCAGATTTCTCTCCTTCCTGTATCATCTCTGTGAATTCTGATGAGCAGGTTCTCAGTTGACAGCACCAACAGCAATACAACTCTCTGCCTGATTTGCTGTCTACCATTAGCTTCCCCTTCTTTTCCATTCCCCTGCCTTTTCTTTCTCTATGTGCTTTGAAGCCTGTCTCATCATTTTCCTTTGATCTCTTGTTTCTGTAACTTCTTGCCACTGCCTTTTTGTCAGGTGTCATGGGATTAGTATTAGCTGGCATGGTGGAGTCATGAGACTGTAGGCAGAACCTAGTCTGTATTCACAAACACATGAAATATGTGTTGCATCTGGAGAAAACTGAGTGATCCCATGGTCAGTCTCTCTAGAGACAAAAAACAATACACTGCAAGACTCAGAGAGACACAGTGATTTTTCCAGAGAGTTCAGATCTCCTGACCCTATTAGACACATAAATTTTCTCCTATATATGTCCCTTTTTACTCCCTGATATGGGTAAGGGGAAGAACTGACAGCCATAGAGCCCTTACTGTGTTGCAGATATTGTACTCAGTAATTTACATTTACAGCTAATATAAGCCTCACAAAAACTATGGAAAGTGGGAATTACTATCCCTATGTTACAGATGAAGAAAAAAAGTTTCAAGGAAGTTAAGTCCATTTCTTAAGCCTGTTCAGGGAATCAGTGGCAGAACCAACATTAAAACCTAAAGCTATCTAATAGCAAATCCACGGAAGTTGCAAAGATTAGAGTGCAGATTAAATGAAGAAAAGGAACAAAGAGTAGAAAATACCAACAAAAGCAAAAATTGCTTCATTAAAAAAATCAATAAAATTGATAAACTTCACGCTAGATGAATCATGAAAAAAATGAGGGCAAACACAAATTGCCAGCATCTGAAATGAGAGTGTCAGCATCACTAGAAATTCTCCCCAGGCATTAAGTGTATAGCATCAATAGAATGAACAGCTGTATATGCATAAACTGGAGAAACTAAATTGACAAATCCATTACCAAAAGTGACACAAAAGCAAATCTTAGAAGTGTTTTTTATTTATTAAATAAGTTGGTTTCATAGTTAACAAACTTCCCACCAAAAAAATTCTAGGGCCAGATGGGTTCACTGGTGAAATCTATTAAATATACAAGGAAGAAATAATACAAATCTTATACAACTCTTTTAGAAAATATCTGAGGTCAGCAATAACCTGATACCAAAACCAGACAAAGATTAGAACAGAAATCTATAGACCAATATGCCTCATGAACAGAAATGCAAAAATCTTCAAAAATGTATTGCCAAATAAAATCTAGCAATATATCAAATGGATAATAGATCAGGAACAAATGGAATTTGTTCTGGGTATTCAGGCTTGGTTTAATAAATAAATCACTGTCATTCAATATATTAACAGGATAAAACAGAAAGTACCCTTTCATTAGATGAAAAAAATACTTAAATATTCAATACTCAGTCATGAGCAAAACAAAGCAAAAATAAAAAACTCTTAGCCAATTAGGAACTCAAGGAAGCTCCCTCAACCAGATAAAAGTCATATGTGTCAAACTTACAGCTAACACACTACTTAATGATGAAATATGTAAGATTGTGAAAATTTAAGGAAGTTCACCCTCATCACTACAATTCAGCATTTTACTGAAGGAACTAGACAGTGTAATAACACACAGAAAGGAAACAGTCATAAAGAGTAGAAAGGAAAATAAAAACTCAGACTACTTGTTTGTTATGTTGAAATTTTAATGAGTTAAAAAATAAGTACTAGAACTAACAAGTGAATTTTTCAAAGATACAGTATACAAAAATCAATAAGCAAAATCAGTTTCATTCTATGAACTAGCAATAATTGGAATATGGCATTAAATAAAAACAATACAATTTGCTATAGCAACAAAAATATGAAATATTTAATTAAAAATATGCAAGCACTCTATAATTAAAACTATAAAACACTGCTGAAAAAATTAAGAACTGCCCATATGAATCTTATAATCTTATAAGTCTAGGTTTCACCTAAGAGAAAAAAGAGTGAAACATGTGATTGGTTCATAAAAACCTTGTCTATGCACAAAAAGATTTGTATACACATGTTCAACAGTTTTATTCATAGTCGCTGAAATGTGGAAAGGGCCAAGATACCCATTAATAGGTGAATGGAAAAATAAACTGTGGTATGTTCACACAATGAAATACTACTCAGCAATAAAATGGAGCAATTTTTGATAATCCAACAACATGGATGAATCTCAAAAATATGCAAAAAGAGAAGCCAGACAAAAAAAAGAATACATATAATTCCATTTATATAGAATTCTTAAGTAGGCAAAACCAACTGATGTTAGAAATCAGAGCATTGGTTGTTTCTGAAGGGGTTTATAGTGATTTGCTTGCAAGAGACACGAGGGATTGTTCTGAGGTCATGAAAATGTTCTATGTCTTGACTTGTGTGTATGCTACATGAGTTTTATCTGTATCAACTTCTTTCTACCCATGCACTTAGGATCTGTGTATTTTGCTGTATGGTAATTTATACCTCAATAAAAAAATGAATAATGTTATTTCAGCTAAAATGTCTCACTGGCTAGGCAGAGGACATCAGACTTGCTAAGAGGGCTCTGTGCTTGCTAAAGGGATGAAACATGAAATGGGCTCACTGCTAAGCAGATCTATTGAGACTACTACTTCCCAAGTTATGAGAAATGTGGATGGAAGGGAGGAATCCAGTGAGTGCAGAACAATTAAATATGAAAAGAGGGAAATGATGACATGGTCAATGCGATTGAATAAGGACAAACAGAACTCAGGAGGCACTTAGTATTTTGGGATATGTGTTTATTTTCCTCTCTTTAGGGTTTAGTGTTTTTTTTCTATAAAATTAGGGTGCCAGACTGGGTGAATCTTCCCCTTTGGTCATCCATCTCCTGATGAGAAAGGAAAGAGGTGATTCATGGAATGCCTTTTGCTTGACTGGCTTAGGAGATTCCTTCCCCAGATTGTGTTCATTGGTCATGTGTTACTTAGGAGAACATCTATTCATTCAGTAGATATCTAACATGTTGCTGTTACATGCACAGTACTCCTCAAGGTGCTAAGGATGCACCAAAAACCAATCAGGTAGGGGCACCCAGCTGGCTCAGTCGATAGAGCATTTGACTCTTGATCTTGGGGTTGTGAGTTCGAGCGCCATACTGGGTACAGAGATGACTTCAAAAATAAAATCTTAAGGGGCGCCTGAGTGGCTCAGTCGTTAAGCCATCTGCCTTTGGCTCAGGTCATGATCCCAGGGTCCTGGGATCGAGCCCCGCATCGGGGGCTCACAGGAAGCCTGCTTTTCCCTCTCCCACTCCCTCTGCTTGTGTTCCCTCTTTCGCTGTGTCTCTCTCTGTCAAATAATAAATAAAATCTTTAAAAAATAAAATAAAATAAAATCTTAAAAAACAAATCAGGTAAAGTCTGTTCTCAGGGGGTTTACATGCCAGTGCAAATGTAAATGTAGAATTTACTTCAATCCATAAACAAGCTAAAATATACATACTATGTGTGTGGTGATAACACTGTGAGAAAAAATTAACAGGAATTAATAGGAAGTTCTGAGCCAGGGGCAAGGGACTTTTTATATAAGGTGGTCAGGATGCCATTGCTGAACATATTCCTTTGAGAAGAGACCTTAAGTAAATGAGAAAGTATATGGCATGGCATCTGGTGGGAAGTTATGCCAGGTAGAGAACAGCAAGTGCAAAGGCCCTGATGTAGGAGCATGTTTGGTGATATGAGAAATAGCAAGGAGATCAGTGTGGCTGGAGAAGAGTGAATAAGGAAAGAGTGATAGGAGGTGAGGTCAGAGAATTAACTGGGCAGATCTTGTAGGCCTAGGTCATTAGAAGGACTTTGGCTTTTACCGAATGAAATGGGAGCCTTTGTTTCTTTTTGTTTTGTTTTTCAGCAGAGAAGATTTGACGTAGGTTTTTATAGGATAACTGCTAGTGCTGTGTGGGTTAGCAAGGACAGGATTAGGGAGTACAGTTAGGAGAGTCCTGTTTCTTCAAGCAGGACATGATGGTGGCTTGACCCAGGCTGGTGCTTGTGTACATGGAGGATGTCTGGAGTGTAACTGTGTGATGGGTCAAGGTCAAATGAACTTCTTCCCAAGAGTCGTTTAGCCCCAGTGACTTCTCTTTCAAAAGCAGTCCTTCTTTCTTATGGCTTAATGTGTTGCAAGAGACATTTCCGCTCTAGGCAGGCTCCTGAGGACCTGGCTCAGCTGCTCCAGAGGGTCTGCAGTGTGATGGCCATGCACAGCACAGGGATGATCCAGGGGCTGGGAGAGCAGCCAGACCAGGGCACGGCCTTCCCTTCTAGTCTCGCTCCCACTAGCCTGGACTTTTATTTTGTAACTGGAGGCATTTATGCTGTTCAGTTTTTAAAAAAATTTTCTCCAAAGTAAATGTGATGAGCTCTCATTATGATAGTTCAGCCCCATTTCCCTGAAGGAGGATGGCTGGAGTAAGAGGTAACAGTATCCATAAAAGACTGATTCTTCCTCTGGAATGTAATAGATGACCAACTCCTCAGGGAGCCCTTGGGTCTAAAATACAACCTGAATTTTAAACAGTGTGAGTTTACTAACACCAAAGAAATACAAACAATTATAAGAACATATTATGAGCAACTATATGCTAGCAAATTAGATAACCTGGAAGAAGTGGATGCATTCCTAGAGATGTATCAACTATCAAAACTGAACCAGGAAGAAATAGAAAACCTGAGCACACCTATAACCACTAAGGAAATTGAAGCAATCATCAAAAATCTCCCAACAAACAAAAGCCCAGGGCCAGATGGCTTCCCAGGGGAATTCTACCAAACATTTAAAGAAGAATTAATACCTATTCTTCTGAAACTGTTCCAAAAAATAGAAATGGAAGGAAAACTTCCAAACTCGTTTTATGAGGCCAGCATTACCTTGATCCCCAAACCAGACAAAGACCCCATCAAAAAGGAGAATTACAGACCAATATCCTTGATGAACATGGATGCAAAAATTCTCACCAAAATACTAGCCAATAGGATCCAACAGTACATTAAAAGGATTATTCACCACGACCAAGTGGGATTTATCCCTGGGCTGCAAGGTTAGTTCAACATCCACAAATCAATCAACGTGATACAATACATTAACAAAAGAAAGAACAAGAACCATATGACCCTCTCAATAGATGCAGAAAAAGCATTTCACAAAGTACAGCATCCTTTCTTGATCAAAACTCTTCAGAGTATAGGGATAGAGGGTACATACCTCAATATCATAAAAGCCATCTATGGAAAACCCAGAGCAAATATCATTCTCAATGGGGAAAAATTAAGAGCTTTCCCCCTGAGGTCAGGAACATGGCAGGGATGTCCACTCTCACTACTGCTATTCAACATAGTATTAGAAGTCCTAGCCACAGCAATCAGACAACAAAAAGAAATCAAAGGCCTCCAAATTGGCAAAGAGGAAGTCAAACTCTCACTCTTTGCAGATGATATGATACTGTATGTGGAAAACCCAAAAGACTCCACCCCAAAACTGCTAGAACTCATACAGGAATTCAGTAAAGTGGCAGGATATAAAATCAATGTACAGAAATCAGTGGCATTCCTGTACACCAACAAGACAGAAGAAAGAGAAATTAAGGAGTCGGTCCCATTTACAATTGCACCCAAAACCATAAGATACCTAGGAATAAATCTAACCAAAGAGGCAAAGGATCTGTACTCAGAAAACTATAAAATACTCATGAAAGAAATTGAGGAAGACACAAAGAAATGGAAAAACATTCCATGCTCATGGATTAGAAGAACAAATATTGTGAAGATGTCAATGCTACCTAGAGCACTCTATACATTCAATGCAATCCCCATCAAAATACCATCAATTTTTTTCAAAGAAATGGAACAAATAATCCTAAAATTTGTATGGAACTGGAAAAGAACCCGAATAGCCAGAGAAATGTTGAAAAAGAAAAGCAAAGCTGGCGGCATCACAATTCCGGACTTCCAGCTCTATTACAAAGCTGTCATCATCAAGACAGTATGGTATTGGCACAAAAACAACCACATTGATCAATGGAACAGAATAGAGAGCCCAGAAATGGACCCTCAACTCTATGGTCAAGTAATCTTTGACAAAGCAGGAAAGAATGTCCAGTGGAAAAAAGACAAGTCTCTTCAACAAATGGTGTTGGGAAAATTGGACAGCCACATGCAGAAGAATGAAAATGGACCATTTCCTTACACCATACACAAAAATAGACTCAAAATAAGATGTTATATATATATATACAATGGATTATTATGTAGCCATCAAAAGGAATGAGGTCTCGCCATTTGCAACGACATGGATGGAACTGGTGGGTATTATGCTGAACAAAATAAGTCAATCAGAGAAAGACATGTATCATATGACCTCACTGATATAAGGAATTTTTAATCTCAGGAAACAAACTGAGGGTTGCTGGAGTGGGGGTGGGGTGGGAGAGATGGGGGGCTGGGTGATAGACATTGGGGAGGGTATGTGCTATTGTGAGCACTGTGAATTGTGCAAGGCTGTTGAATCACAGATCTGTACCTCTGAAACAAATAGTGCAATATATGTTAAGAAAAAAAAGAAGATAACAGGAGGGGAAGAATGAAGGAGGGGAAATCAGAGGGGGAGACGAACCATGAGAGATGATGGACTCTGAAAAACAAACTGAGGGTTCTAGAGGGGAGGGGAGTGGGAGGATGGGTTAGCCTGGTGATGAGTATTAAAGAGAGCACACTCTGCATGGAGCACTGGGTGTTATACACAAACAATGAATCATAGAACACTACATCAAAAACTAATGATATAATGTATGGTGATCAACATAACAATAAAAAATTTTTAAAAAAAGTGTGAATTTGGTGACAAACCAAGAATGCCTTTGCTTTTTATTCATTGCAGTCTTAAAAACAATCTATTTTATCTTCTCAGATCTCTTGATACCATCTGGAGAGAAGTTTCTTTGACCACATTCAACTCTAAGAATAGGTCCACTTTGGTTATTAAGCCTCATTTTCCATTATAAAGAAATCCTGTCCAGTCTAAATAAAAAGTTCAATCTCATATCCAGTTCAAATTCTCCCCTATTCCCACCTCCAACCTTTCTCAGTTCAGCTCAGGCCTGCTCTGCAGCTCAGCTCAGCAGTGTGCTAGAGGTCTCAGCAAAAGCCAATTATTAGCATCTCCTCCAGTTCTGAATTCAGTTGTGTTGGTGGGTAAAAATCAGCCATGGTGGGAGAATTTGCCCCATGGAAGTTGTTCACTGCTATAAATCAAGGTTTTCTCCTCTGAGATAGTCAGCAACAGACTCCTGCTCAGGGAGGCACATAGTAGGGAAAAGAGCTCCCCCTACTTTCCTCTCTTTTTCTGGCTCTTTCTTCACCTGGGCAAGGGAGGGATTGAGACTCAGAGGCTAAAAGGAGAAATTGTCACTTAATTGGTGCTATTATAGTCCGGCTGTTTGTCGGGAGCCATGAGCAACAAAGGGGTTAATCGGGTAGAGCAAAGGCTCCCTGATCCCTTTGAACCATGGCCACCTAACTGCCCCCATACAAGAACATGTTGTACTGGCTAGCCTGAGTTGTTTATAGGCCAAGAAGACCACAGTGTTACTGATAGACCCTGAAAGATAGCGCACCTGGCCCTTTAAGGGCATAACGCGTAAACAAAACTGGGAAGAAACTATGCCCTTGAGGAATCTGGCCTTGAATTAGAAACACGGGACGGAGCCAGGAGAAGGGCAGGGAGGAACCTGTGGAACTTGTTTATGTCTTATTGTTATATAACCTAAGCCTATATAAAGTGTGTGAGAAAGAATAAAGTTGTTGCTCGCGGCATCCCCGTGGGCAACCCTCCTGTTCCCATACTTTTATGTTTCATTCTCTTACCCTCACCCCTGTTCGACCTTGCACGCGGGCCGTGGCAGCTGTTGATGCTGAGTGGCTGACATCCATTGATGGCTTTCTCTTTGAGAAGGAATGTGGGTTCTTAGGAAGATCTTGCAGGATCACCATGATGCAAAGTTGGCTGGTATGGGTGATGGGTTCCTTGGCTGACCTTTTAAGACCCTCCCAAGGTTTTGACCTCCTAAAGTAAAACCAAAGCTCTTTGTAATGGAGTTTCCTTATTTAAAACCCCTTCTTTTTGGATAATACATTCAAGTGGCCCAAGCCTGCTTCCTTCTATGGCACCACCTTAGGAAGACTCGGGCATCCGGGTGACAACAAATGATGGGAGGCAGCCTGGCCCACAGCTGCCCTCTTTATTTACTTGCTACCATCCAGCCAACTGCTCCAGCTATCTTCCCATATTTAAAATTCTCCAGCCCCAAAGCAGGCACCAACTGTGGGCTCACATGTACTCCTGTGGGATGGGGCTTTGTCTGGCTCCTGCAACTTCCTCACTGTGACCCTGGCTGCTCTGATGGCAGCCCCAGGGTGAGCCTCATGTCCAGCATCTCAGCAGGCCTCCAGCCAGGGAATGAGAGACTGATCTTGCTTCGGAGGCACTGCGGTGTCATGGGTCGTTGTCTTAGAGCTTGTCTTCCTTCAGCCTGGGCTGGACGGGAGGTCACAGCTTCCACAACCCACCAGTCCAACAACATACAACTCAAATCCTTGTCATGTTTATTCTTCTGCTTTTATGCTGACTCCAGGATTAGCAGTCCTGTGCACATTTAGCATGTGAGGGATATGTATGAGGAGCAGAATAGCCTTTGTCATAACCAAAATAACCAAGGGAGGCTCAACCTCAAGGCATCTTGGACTTCAGTGGTTCAGGTTGTGGGGAGGAGAAGGAAGGGCTAAATGGAGGCCAGTGGCACAGACTCCCCCAGAGCAGTGCCTGGGGGTGTCTGGCAATGCCTGTGTGTTGCCCAAAAAGGGGAGGGTGATCTCAGGGGGTTAATGGGAAATATACCATCCAAATGGGTCCACCCCAGGGGTGAGTTGAGCAGGAGGAATGTTCAGGGATAGCAATCCCGAAGTGAGGAAAGTAGAAATTTGTCTGTTTTAGAATTACTGTGGTAATAGGAGCAGCAGCAGTGGATTTTTCTGTTACCAACAGATTATGGAAACCCCCTGCCATGTGCCAGGCAGTGGAGTAAGCTCTTTTCTGTATAATCTCATTTACTCTTCCCACCATCTCCCCGAGTCAGGTACTATCCCTCCCTCTGTTTTACAGATGAGGGAACTAAGACACAGCAAAGTTAAGTGACTTGCACAAGATAACACAGCTATTAAGTGGCACTGTTGGGATTTGGTCCAATGTGGTCTGGCCCCACTGGCCATGTTCTTACTGACTTAACTCTACTGCCCTCTGGATTGGGGCTTAAAGCATATGTCTGGAGTTCACAGGAGATCTGAGTCTCTAAGCAATCGCGGCAAGTCGCTTAAGAATAAATGTTAGTAAATATTGATTTTCTCCACAGGGAAGGAAAGAGAATGGCAACTAACTCAAAGTCCTATGCTCTACTATTCATTTATCCATTCATTTATCTATTTATGTTTGTATTTATTTACATGTCAAGGTATTTACTCACGAGTAGCTACTGAGCGCTTACTCTGTGCCGGGTGCTGCACAGAGCCCCTTGCATACCATCTCAGGAATCACAATTCTCTGAGGGGGCAACGATGGCACTCCCAATTTTAGAGCTAAGAAAAATGTGGAGGCTATATTTTTATGTACACCCAATTCCAAATATGCTTTTTATGATAACGTGATGTTCAAAGACCAGGCTTTGATTTATGCATTTTCAGTGCTGTGACTCTAGGGGATTGTGTTGTAGGGAGGGCAGAAACTGGAAGAGCCCTCTAACAGGGAGAGGCTCTATTAGCCTCTGACAAGGTAGGAAAACACCCAGGGAGGCTGTCTGGAAAATGAAAGGTGAGTATGATAGATGACAAGCTCCTGAGCCTTTGCCAAGCTCTGTGGAGAGGTTGCTGTGGAAGTCGGGGCAAGGTGAGTTCCCCAAGACATCCATGTTTCTGCTGAATCAGTATCTGTCAGGCCTAGCATGACGGAGAGAGATGCAAGGAGGTCGACTTCTCAAGGTTCCCTGAAGTCTGCAGGCAGAGCTCTCGGCTGGCCTGGATGCCTTTTATAAGGACTTGAGTATGCCGGGGGATGGGCAGCAGGCCGACTTAGGACTTCCTTTCTGCCTCCACACTGGCACTCACATGGAGAGACGTGGCAAGTCTCCAGAGTGACTGCTGCTCCCAGCAGCAGGTGTCTAGATGGGAAAGGGTGCTGGGGGGCCATGAGGAGTTTCCCTGTATGGCTCCTCATCCACCTTCCTGTCATCCTCTCACTTTTTCCTCTCTGATGCTTCTCTCAGCCGAGGCCTTCTCCACACCATCTTCCGGTTGTGCTCTGCATAGCCCTGGACAGTCCCCAGAGTTGTCTCCATGGCTGCAGGAGTGATCAGTGAAGGAAGGGGGAAGAGAGGATCCCAGAGGATCCAGCCATGACTGTTTATCACTTCACAGAGAAGTTTCATTCTTCTGTTGTACATATGGTAGGCTTTGGTTTCAAAAAAGCCTTTTATTCCCCAATGCTCCTCTCTCAGTAAATCCATACCAATAACATGGGATTTTGTAACCTTTCTTAGGGCACGGTTCCCTGGCTGGTTCTGGGCCAATAGTAGCCATGACTGATAGTGACACCACATGGCACCAGCCCTCAAGCTAGCTTGTGTTAGGGGCAAGGATGTGTTATGCTGTCTCATGAGAAGCTGTGTTAGGATGTGTCCACCCCTTATTCTCCTTCTAGAAGGCACTGTACATCCTCCTTTGTCCTCTGGAATCTAGATTCCAAATGGAGCCTCTCTTTTCCAAGGAGCAAACAGCCTGTGATAAAGATGAGAACATGGATGTCAAGGTGATTTGTGAATTGTAAAAGCCTGTAAAAATATGTGGTGGTGTTACCCTTATGGTATTTTTACGAGGAAATAGAATCATAATGAGCACTACTAGTGGGAATTTGGAAGAATTCTCAGAGCAGACAGACTAGAGTTCTCAAAAAGAGCATATGTTTCCCAAGCACTTAGCTCTGGGGCATGGAAGGAGATGCTAAGAAGCCTGTGTGACAGGGACTTTCCTAAAGAGAGCCTATCCAAAAACCCCAAATAACAGAAGCATCAGCTGGTGGCTTCAATTAAATAGAATGCCATCATTTTTTCTTTCTTTCTTTCTTTTTGGTCACATTTTTTATGAGAAAAGTAAATGACAAGAAAACAAGATTATATTAATACTAATTTTATATTTGCAGGCATTTATTTTGCAAGGGTAAATTTAGGGTATGACCTGTGGCAATTCATCCAGTGCACATTTGTAACACTGACCTTGACCACTGGCCAGGCCATGAGGCGGGGGCTGGAGGGAGAGGGAAAGGGGAACGAGTGAACTCAGACCCAGGAGGGGTCCTCGGAGCAGGACAAACATGCAGGAAGGTGACTTGAGTGCAGAGTGATGGCAAGTGACACAGGGGAGGTACGGGGCAACCATGGAAGTTAGAGGAGCAGTCTCCTGGCTGGGGGATAGCAGAGTGCAGCAGCCCTGCATTTATAGGACTCTTGACTAAAAACTATTTCCGTCAGTGCCATTTGCAGCCCTGGGCAAAACTGGGAAATGAGAAAAGTTATTTATATTTTTCAAATCCTTTCTCCCTCTTTTTTTTTCTTTTATTGCCCACAAATAGCAGCGCCCTTGTGCTTTCTCTCCACTTCCCTGTAATTCAAAAAGACTCTCAGGTCCTTTGGGCACTTGCCATCAATTAATGAATTAAACCAAGTGCCTGTTCCGGGTCCTGGGAACTGCTCTTAACCCTTGGGACACAGAAGAGAATGAGACAGATGGGTTTCCCTGCAAGTAGGAATAAGAGCCATAAAGAGAATGACTTTAGGATGTTGTAACAGTGAGAGACAAAATCGCTACTTTAGATAGGGGGTCACAAAAGGCCTCTACTAAGAGGGAACATTTGAACAAAGACCTGAATACAAAGATCTAGGAATCCAGATAGGTAGATCTATGTATCTGTCTATCCATCTATCTTACTTTGAAAACAAAGTGTGTGCCTGAGCATTGGAGTCCTCCTCAGATGCTAGGCACATACTAAGTGCTCAATAAACAGTGCTCATCCTCTGAGCAATGACTGATCATAAACCAAAGCCACCAAGTCCTGATGGTAGAAAATCTGGCATTTCAGCCTGGAGGTGTGCAGACCTGCAGGTGTCCCAGCAGAGCCCCCTGCAAAATGGGCACTGTCCCTAGGACGCAAAGACATTCACTTTTCCCCAGGTTCTCCTTTCCTCTTTTGGAGGTCTTAGGCATTCAGGTTTCTTCTCTTCCTTTTTACAGGTACCCCCATCATTTGGGGGTCTCCCCACCAATATCTGTCAGCAGAGTCTCTGCTGGACTCCATGCTGCTGGTCTTGTAGACATGCACAGGGTTTGCTTTGCTGCAGACAGCTGGTAAACACTGAAGGGAAAAGAACATAAACGACAAGCCTGGGAATGTTGTTCAGGGTCTTTCCAGAGCTTTTCTTCCCATTCCCTTTGGTAGATTTGGGAGCCTGGCTTCATTTTCTTTCTTCTGCAACTGCCCTGGCCATGTAAGGGGGGTACTTTCATCTTTCTAATTTAAATTCTGGTTTTTATTAAATTGTCACTGAGGGAGATTGACAGGGGACTCAGGCTGTTCTTGACCCTGTGATCTGAGAGCGTGGCATATTTAATGCTGCCGAAAATTGCCTTCCACGTGATTTTTGGGAACAGTTCACTCTTTCATTTCTCAAACCTGTGAAAGGTCAACATTCTGTCTGGACTCTAAGCAGTCATAAAATTCACCTCTTCCTATCAGTGGGAAAATGGCGGGTAGTGTTGGAGAACTATCATTAAAAACACAATCTCCCAAATCAGAACACTTTTCCACAAAGGGTAGAAGGAAAAGCAAACAGCTTTACCACTGAATAAGCATTATAGCAGGATGTGATGCACATCACAGGCCATCCGTTAAAGAGATTGCAAAGACAGAAAGAAATCTTACTCTGTTATATAACAATAAATCTACATTGCAAGTAGATGCAACACATTGCATTCATGTTTTCAAGTTAGATTTGCTAATTATCTCCTACAGGTATGACTGGAAGTAGGCTTTGGAATTTGGAGTCAGGTAATTGCTGAAGTTAGGCTCAGCTCCTCCCAAGAAATTGGAAGATTGGACATTTTAACTTCCTTGGTAACTACATTTCAAAAAGATGGCTCTCAGGTCCTGGAAGAAACAAGCCTGAGTTGTAAGACTGGCAAGAGGCTGATGTAGCATTTGCCCTTCCTGTAGGCATCTGGGATGTGGGGTAACCAAGAGCCTCGTGGGCTAGGGTGTAAGTTCCATGGACAAAAACTCTGGAAGTCCTGCTGCTGGCTCAGACAGCTCATCTTGCCCCAAGTTCAAGGCTCGGTGCTCTCAGAATTCTCATTGCAAAGTCCCAGCTAGTAATACACAATTCCTTTTTAGGACTACTTCTAGAAAACATTAAATATATGCTCTCTGTTTTATTTGTTAAGTGAAGTTGACTAAATTTCTTCCCTCCTCAGTCTTCCCCAATTTAGGAGAAAAATCTGAGGACAGTTGCTCCCAGGCTGTTCCCTTCTTCTACCTACACAGGACTGGACAGATAAGCTGTGCCCTGAGTTGCAGATGGGCATCTCTGAGTACCAGCACTTTGAAGGACAGGATTCTGGATCTGGACCCTGCCTCTTCTCTCGCTAGTGGAGTAATTAATCTGTTGGGACTTCACCTGTACTATCTGCCAAAAAGGATAATGACTATTCTTCCCCTCACACCTTCCCTATCTCTGCCCAGGTAATTCTTATTTATTATGTATTCTCTTTGAACATCCCACACTTCTTTCTCAGCTCATTGTACCTGTACTATTAGCATGTCTGTCTTGCTGTCCTTATAGGACAGCAGCTAGAGATGATTTTATTCACTGTTTATCATTAGGGACTGCTTACAATAGGGATTTTATAAAACATGTGGAATGCTTGAGTAACCTGCCTATATGGGTGATCATAAAGATAGAAGGCTGTAAACAGAAATAAGTCTCCTGGCACAAGCTCCATCATCTTTGCCCTTCTAGGGAGGCTAAAATCCATGAAGCAGGGCTTCTTTCCCCGAGAATAGCCTCTGAGCCTTTCCTCGCCCTCCACTATTTCCTTTATTCTTTAGATTATGACTGTGTTAGGACACAGGTTTTCCCAAAAATATTCAACACTGAATCAAACCTTAGATCTAGCCAGGAAATTGGGCCCTCTTCTTGGGGAAGATGTTTTTAGCCAGGAGCTGGGGGAAGAAATGGGTTCCTCTCTATTCACTCAGTAGCTAAACAATCCAATTAATATCCTCTCTGGGAGCATTTCATTTAGTCAAAGTTTTATTCCATTTTGGAAGGGAGAAGGGAAGGGCCCCACGAAAAAGTTTGTTGAGTTCTTTTCTCCGTCTCTAAGGCTTCCCTGGCTGAGACTGCTCCAATCCACCCCCAGCTTGTGGGGCAGTGAGAAGAAAGCTCAGTGGAATGAGAAACACTTCTAGTGGCCCCAAAGAACCACATTTCCATCATGAGATTTAATATTTGGAAGCAGTTTCTGATCATTCTGATATTGTGAAAACTGTTGGCTAGCTTCCTTCTGAACTACAGGTAAATGCACCTTCACTTTAAATAGTAGGATGATGAATTCTGGCAAAGACACTGTTGGTCCCACAGGATGTTCGAGGCTTCAGAAGAACAGATGAACATTTGCATAACTTTCCATGTGAAGACAGCAGCCACTGCTGGCTTTTAACTTATTCCCCCCCAGAATAAATATCTCTTGGTGACTCTTGGTCAGACAGACAATGAACGTTGAGCAAAATCATTTAGGAGTCTGGAGAGAAAAAAAATCCAAAGGTTCTGAAGGTGAAGGGAAAATCAACATCTAGAAAGAATTTTTTCACCCCTAAACTTCGGTAAATAATAGCATAGAAATGGAAGATTTTCATCATAGGCTTTTTTGAATGACATCAGCATATTTGAATTTGCTGAATTGTCTCTCTTACTTTGGTATAATACCATTTGTTACAGACTGAATGTTGTGTCTCCCCCATATTCGTATGTTGAACTCTAGTTCCCAGTATGGTGGTAACTGGAGGTGGGACCCTGGGGAGATGAGTAGGTCAGTAGGGTGAAGCCCTGAAGAATGGGATTAGTGCCCTCAAAGGAGAGAGCAGAGAGTTAATTTGCTCTTTTTCTGCCTTGTGAGAAGTGAGCAGTCTGCAACTTGTAAGAGGGCTCTCCTCACCAACACCCAACCCTGTCGGCACCCTGATCTCAGACTTTCAGCCTCCAGAACTGTGAGAAATGCATTTCCATTGCTAAGCCACCCAATCTGTGATACTTTGCTTTAGCAACTGGAAAACTAAGACACTATTCCCTTGCCTATTTAATTAAAAATGAAACTACAATAATAGGTTTTTAATTACTTGAAGAGATATTGCTGATGATCTTTCTGAGCTTCTTGTTATGGAAATTAGTTCAGATTTTTAAAATAGAATAATTAATCAAAAGAATATTCCACAATTTTGGCCACTGGTTCTGTGCAAATGATTTTTGGGGGGAGGAGGGATATTATACACTAGACTTTATCTTGGAAAATTTCAATATATTATTATCTCACTATCAATAGAGAAATAAACTCTGTTAACAGAGCCATGCAAATATTAATGACCAAAATTTGCATAGTATTTAGTCAGTTATAATATATTTACCCCTTTCAGAAACACTGTAAGAAAAATGCTACATATTGAGGAAGTAATAATGATAATAAAAACAAGAGAAGGAAGTAATGACTTGCCCAAGATCATACAACTGAGGGCATAGCTGGGATATAAACCCCTTTCTTCTGACTCCAAATGTAGTGCTCTGTCTCTTGTGTTTGCTTTTTTTAGAATTAAGGGTAAATGAGTGAGTCTGACTCCACAGGGGAATTCTGAATTGTGGAGCTGCAAAGAACTTTAGGGAGTGCCTAGCCTAGCCAAAATTCCCTTAGAAAGATGAACAGGATTGTTACCTGCACCCAGACCCTTTAGTGTGAGAGCCCAGTCTTAAGGCACAACTTCTGACATCTGGTTTAGTGTTCTTCCTTACTGCACTGCTCCCGCTGCTCCCAATTCCCGGCAAGTGATAATACATGTATGTATGGATGTGTTTATTATTTCTCTGTACTCCTGCTTAGTTTCCTTCTTGGTTGGTTATCTTCTAGGGAGCCAAGACGACATTTTCCAATCTACAAGAAGGCCTAGAAAATGGTCACTTTATGTTTTAGAATGCGACAGACTTAGGTTTTATGTTGGGACAAGCCTCATTTTCCTGTTTTGGCAAAAAGAATGAGTTACCAGCACTCTAATTCTCATAAATGAAACACTTTATTCCTGCCCCTTTCTTCCTCCTGTACTCCTTCTCAACCTTATACCTTTTATTCTGCTGAGGTTTCCATTATTTTTCACATAAATTGTACAGAGTGCCAGATGTGAGGCAGTAGATATTGTAGTAAAAATAAAAAAATATAGAAAACTGACCAATTTGTGGGGTAAATAAATACTTCAATGCTTTTTATTTTTGTTTGTTTGGCGATTAGATCGATTTGAATCCACTCCACTGCTGTCCATGACCTTCTTTTCCCAGCCAACTCAGTCAATAAATTAGCCAAGGTAAGAATATTGATTTATTGGAGTGGGCATGTTTCAATAGGAGTTTGGATTTAGAAATTGTTGCTGACCTGTACTGTCACCAAACACACGATGTAAATGATTAAGCTGGGTCCTGCAGAGATTTCAAGGCAGGTATAAGATGAGGTAGTAGTTTCTGTCATAGGTAAGGACCCTTGGGGCTGAAGAGTTTGAGAAAATCCCTAACATTGCCACAGACTGACAGAATAGTAAGTAGTCCTGCATCAATATGATGGGCTCTGAATGTATTCAGGCAGCTTTGCACTACCCCAGGCTCTTGGGTAAGAATTCTACTTTGAGGGTCGCTGACCCCTGGGCCTTTGTGGTTCTGCTCAGAGTAGTGGGTAGAGCTATAGCCTGGAAAGGGGCCATTTAGAGAATGAATCGGGAGAGGGACAGGGGGGCAGCTGATGAGAGACAAGGACACAGAAACAACACCTTAAGTAGAGTTTGGAGCAAGTTCTGGGGAGTTTAGACAATAGGACTAGAAAGTTAAGGCAATAGCAGGATATGAAGGAACTGAGGAAAAAGCTGAGGAAGAGGATCTTAAGACTGTTCGCTGTGTGTGATCAATGGCCCTCCTTTGGACTCCTCTCCTGGAGACTTTAGATATTATTTAAACTGTTTTTAACAGGTTTTTTATTTTTCAGGATACTTATATTTTGGATCTAATGTTGTCCTTGAATGGGCCACTAAATATGCAGGTTGTGACATACCCAGTCACTTTTTCATTGAAATAGAGTGGACACCTGGTGTTACATTTGTTTCAGGTATAACATTCCTTATGCTGTAGCTTTTTCCTCATGATCTATTCATTTCATAACTGGAGACCAGTACCTCCCAACCCCTTCTCCCATTTTGCCCATCCCCTGATTCCCCTACCCCTGTGGTAACCATTCTCTGTATTTATGACTGTTTATTTTTGTGTATTCTTTTTTTTTTTATTCCATGTGTAAGTGAGATCATGCAGTGATTTGTCTTTCTCTAAATTATTTCACTTAGCATTATACACTCTAGATCCATCCGTGTTGTCACAAATGACAAGAGCTTATTTTTTTTTATGGCTGAGTAATATTCCAGTGTGTACATACACCATTTCCTTATTGATTCATCTATCGATGGACACTTGAGTTGCTTCCATACCCTGGCTATTGTAAGTAATGCTGCAATAAACATGGTACAAATATCTTTTTGAAGCAGTGTTTCTTTTTCTTTGGGTAAATACACAGTGGTAGAATTACTGGATCATCTGGTATTTCTACTTTTAACATATTGAGGAAACTCCATACTGTTTTCCATATTGGCTGTACAAGTTTGTATTCCCACCCATAGTGCAGGAGTGCCTTTTTTTCCCCCACATTCTCTCTAACACTTGATATTTCTTGTCTTTTGATTCTATCCATTCTGACCAGTGATACCTTGCCACGGCCCGCGTGCAAGGTCGAACAGGGGTGAGGGTAAGAGAATGAAACATAAAAGTATGGGAACAGGAGGGTTGCCCACGGGGATGCCGCGAGCAACGACTTTATTCTTTCTCACACACTTTATATAGGCTTAGGTTATATAACAATAAGACATAAACAAGTTCCACAGGTTCCTCCCTGCCCTTCTCCTGGCTCCGTCCCGTCCCGTGTTTCTGATTCAAGGCCAGATTCCTCAAGCGCATAGTTTCTTCCCAGTTTTGTTTACGCGGTATGCCTTTAAAGGGCCAGGTGCGCTATCTTTCAGGGTCTATTAATAACACTGTGGTTTTCTTGGCCTATATACAACTCAGGCTAGCCAGTACAACATGTTTTTGTATGGGGGCAGTTAGGTGGCCATGGTTCAAAGGGATCAGGGAGCCTTTGCTCTACCCGATTAACCCCTTTGTTGCTCATGGCTCCCGACAATACCTCGTTATGGTTTTGATTTGCATTTCCCTGATGATTGGTGATGTTGAGTATCTTCTCATGTGTCTGTTGGACAGCTGTATGTTTTTTGGAAAAAAAATGTTTACTGAGGTCCTCTGCCTGTTTTTAAATCAGATTATTCCTTGTTTTTGGTGTTGAGTTGTAGGAGTTCTTTACATATTTCAGATATATAAAGAACCCCTAATTATTTATTATCATTTGCAAACATACTGTCCCATTTGGTAGGTTGCTTGTTTGGTTTTTTGATGGTTTCCTTCACTGTGCAAATCTTTTTATTTTGGTTTAGTCCCAACAGTTTATTTTTGCTTTTGTTTCCCTTGCCTGAGGGGACATATCTAGAAAAATGTGGCTAAAGTCAATGTGAAAGAAATTACTGCCTGTGTTTTCCTCTATGACTTTTACGGTTTCAGATCTCACATTTAGGTCTTTCATCCATTTATGTCTTTTGATTGGAGCATTTAAAGTAATTATTGATAGGTGTGTACTTATAGCCATTTTACTGTTTCTGGTTGTTTTTCTTCCTTTTTTCTTCTCTTGCTCTTTTTTTTGTTAACTCTCTCTAGTATTACATTTGTTTTTTTTCTCTTTATTTTTTGTGTATCTGTTACAGGTTTGTAGTAACCATGAGGTTTATATATAACATCCTAAATAAATAGCAGTCTGTATTAAGTTGATGGTCACTTAAGAAGTTCTTTCAGAATGTGTTCAAACTTTTTTATTCACTTTATATATGTTGTCCTATTTTACATCTTTTTATTTATAATTTTCTTCTAATTATAGCCCTTTCTTTTCCACTTAAAGAAGTCCCATTTAGTGGTGATGAGCTCCTTTAGATTTTGTTTGTCTGGGAAATTATCTCTCCTTTAATGCTGTATGTTAAGTTTGCCAAATAAAGTATTCTTAGTTGTCGTTTTTTTCCTTTCAACACTTTGAATCTATCCTGCCACTTTCTTCTGGCCTACCAAGTTTCTGTAAAAAAATCAGCTGATAGCTTTATAGGGTTTCCCTTTTATATAACTTGTTGCTTCTCTCTCACTGCTTTTAAAATTATATGCTGTGATGTGGACCTCCTTGGGTTTGTCTTGTTTGGAACTCTCTGTGCTTCCTGGACCTGGGCGTCTATTTTCTTCCCTAGATTAGGGAATTTTTCTGTCCCTGCCTCTTCTCCTTCTGGGATTCTTTTAATGAGAATGTTTGCTTGATGTTGCCCAAGAGATCCCTTAACTTATCCTCGTTTAAAAAAATTCCTTTTTTCTTTTTGCAGTACAGCTTGGGTGCTTATTATTACTTTATCTTCCGGATCACTAATCCATGCACCTACTAATCTGTTGATTCTGTCTAGGGTATTCTGCACTTCAGTTATTATATTCTTCAACCCTGATTACTTCTTTTTAATATCTTCCATTATTTGTTGATGTTCTCACTGAGTTTTTCTACTTGTCTCTCCTATCCAATAAGCATTTTTATGATCATTACTTTAAACTCTTTATCAGGCATATTGCTTATCTCTGCTTCATTTAGTACTCTTTTCTGAGTTTTTTTTTGTTGCTGTTGTTCTTTCATTTAGAGCATTTTCTGTCTCCCCATTTTGCTTGACTTTCTGTGCTTGTTTCTATAAATTAGATGGGACAGCTACTTCTCCTAAACTTAAAGAATAGTCTTATGTTTTGTCATCCCCTGTGTAGACTATGTATGCTGGTGACATGGCTGGAGCAAGGGTGCTCCTGGGGCTCTCCATGCAAAAGGGCAGGATGGCTGAAGTGGGTTCAAGCTGCAGAGTTCTGGGGCTCTATACACAGGGAGTTCTCTGGCATGGTAGTTGAGGCTGAAAAAGGTTCAAGACAGGATGTCCCAGGGCTCTGTGGTAAACACACCCAATCACTCTGCAAATTATGTAGATGTGATAAATTTTTAAAAAGTCCACTTAAAAGTGATATTAAATTCCTAATAATTTTATACTCCATATTGGCTTAGCAAATACATGCTATAGCTCTATCATGAAGAGAGGGCAATGATTTTTTTTTTGTCTTTGAAGAGAATCCTCCTTCTCAAAAAAAGACTGAAATCAACTATGATAATGACCATTACAAAAGGTCTGTAAAGAGCTCATTTGGTTCTATTTAGTAAAATTTAAAATATCCAAACCCTGGGCTGTGCAATTCCACCCTTTTTCCAGAGGACACATACAAGAATGTTCATTTTTGTACTGATACTATGCTGGAAACAATTCAAATGTCCATCAACAGACAAATGTAAATTGTGTAACCTTTCAGTTGAATATATGCAGCAGTTAAAATGATCTAAAAGTAAGCCTTAGCATGGTTAAACTTCAGGAACACGGTATGCAATGAAAAAGTAAGTTGCAAAATGATGTGTACAGTATGATGCTATTTCTATAAAGTATGAAAGCCCAGAAATAGTGCAACATTAATTATTAGAGGTAAACCTATTATAAATATGGTATAAAAAAACATGGAAGGGTCTGAAACATAAATTTTCCTGGGAAGGAGAGAGAAATGGGACTAGGAAGTACCCCAAAATCTTTAAAAGTAAATTTAAAAAATCTGCCATAAATATGTGAATTTGTTATATGAATTTTTCATACTTACATGTATGGTTGAATTCATACTACAAAATTAAGAAAAAAATAATACAACATGATTATAAAACAAGCAGTCCTTTGTTTTTCCTTTACACTTCCTATTTCTGTTTCCTAGAGTCAGCTGCTCTGAAATTCTTTCCACAATCATGACTATATTTTTAAATAATGTGCTTTTGCGTATGTTTTGTATTTATGAAATTTAGACTCCCCAATCCCATGTCCACTCTTCCTCTCCTTTTAAAATAAAAAAATCCATGTCTCACAGTTTGGGATTAAATCAATAGTCAATGTTTATTATAACCGTATAAATATTGCTGATGGCTGAGCCCAATAGTACCTTTGTGGTACTATCTTTTAATTTCTCTGTAGTTATTCATTGAATTACATTTTTATTTACTGATTTTCTGTATACCTATTGGTAATATTCTCAACAGGTATATAGAGTGCCTGTTCACAAATTTTCCAAATGCTTTAACAAAATAATTGATTTATTTCCCTGGAGGCCCGCCCCACCTCCTGTAGGTCTGTTTCCTCCTGCTCCATTACAAACTAACACCTCTTTAAGCCTGGAACCTACTTCCCTCCTCACACCAAAACCTTGCATTAGAGTTCTTATTTCTTGGATTCTCTGTTTTCTGTTTTCCTTCTTCTAGATTTTTTTCTCTGAATTTGGGTAGAACAAATCTTTAATAGCTTCCTGAGAAAAGAAAGCTGCTTGGGAGGTAAAATTTTTGAGAACTTACTTATTGGGTTGATGGGTTGGCTGGATAGAGAATTCCAGTGGGAAATAATTTTCCTCAGAATTTTGAAGATGTTGCTCAACAATCAAATACCGATTCCAGTTTTGCTTTTTTACTTGTATGTGTGTGTATTGTTTTTCCTTGCTGTTTTTAGGATCTTCTCCTTCCTTCTGGTGCTCTGAACTTTAATGGTGATGTGACAGTTATGAACACCACTTCTCTATGTGTCAGGCATTTTGGGGGCTCTTTCTGCTGCAGACAAGGGAAATTTGTGGATTTTGTTTTGTAATTTCCTCTACTTTACCTTTCCTTTTTTTTTTTTTGACAACTTGCATCATTTATTCAGTGCTATATTAAACAGTGTATTGGAAGATAGATTAACTAATAGCTCCAAGCCTCCTAACAGTTTAAATGAGAATTACAAAATGTTTGAGACCCTATTTTGGAATACAAAGGGTGTTTGACTTCCAATTTCCATTCTCTGTAGAACAAGAACAGGTCATTCCTTTATTGACATGCATAAAATACATCACATTTTCTGTTCTGCTGATGCTATAAATTCAATACCAATTCTCCAGCCACATCAGTTATGAGCATAAAGTATATCATGTAACCTCAAATCTCTAACAGTGGAAGGCTTAAAAAAAGACTGGATGCTAGAATAATGCTGCTTCCTTTGATGTGACAACTGAGCATCCATCTCCCTCCCCCTCCCCCTCAGATGATTTCCTCAGCATGTTAGAGCAGTGAGGAATGGTTTTAGTCTCATAACCAAGATAGAGTGAAGACATTGGCCACATAATACACATGCTCCATTTTTTTAAAAATTCTGAGTCTTGAGCAACTGTTCTCTTGTAACTACTTTACAGTTTCTAAAAGCAGTTATTGTCCAAAGCTGGAAGAACTTAAGTCTTCTCAGATGAGCATGTGAATGAATGGAGGGAGGTAAACAAAAAATAAAATTAAAAAAGATGAGGTCTGATAGGGGAGCAGCCGATAAGAAAATCAAAAAAGGAACAGTAATTTAAAGTTTATTCCAGCTATAATGGAGATTATTCTGACTTTAAGGTAGCATCACATGGCATACTTCTGAGTCCATTCCCGAGATATTCTTTTGTACTTATCTCTGTTTTATAGATCCGTGCAATCTCTGGCACTAGGGGGTCATCTGGGTTTGGATCACATAGCAGTGAACAAATGGATAAAAGAACTTTAGAAATAGTTAAAGCAGGAGACCACTGTGATCTTAGAATACCGAGACAAAAGCTGCCGTTACTGTTAATATTTGGATGATAAATTCTTGTTGTAAATGCAACCTTAGGTGGTTTGAAGGGGTAGTCTGTAGGAAAATGAATTGTCAAAAAGAATACACTGCCTTGATATGGGCTGTCATTAGGTCCCATAATTGTGGCTTGCCAATGAAACATATCATCCCCAACTGGACCTGCAGAACATTGTGCTGGAGGGTCACGGGTCAAATCACTAAATTCCTTATTAATCCGTTTCAGCGCCATAGTCTGTGCTTTTCGTCTGGCTCCTCACTCTCTAGGTGTGTGCTCAAAGGTCTGGCCAAAACTCTTGATTATCCGGGCGGCAGGGAAGGATTGTCTCTTTGTCTCATACTGGCTCTGCCAGACACAGGCGCAGAGGAGCCGGGGCCTCCCTCAAGCTGCGGCCTCGGCCTCCTCCCCGCGCGGCAGCTGGTGCCTCCCCGGCCCTACGGGGTTCACGCGCATGACACAGCCACAAGATGTCCGCTCTGACGGAACTCTACTTTTCCTTTCTTTCTGGAACTCCTGTTAATGGGATATTGGACATCTTGGATCAATTCTCTTAACTCATTTTCTTTTTTTTCTCTTTTGTATAGTATTTTATAAATTTGCCTTCTAAATTATCTTCCAATACTTTTATTTCTCTTTCTGATATTATTATTTCCAAGTGCTAACTTTTGGTCTCTGGCTTTTTTTAAATATATTTTTTAACTTTTTTTCATGATGTAGTGTCTTACTTTCTGAGAAAAATAATTTTTCATATTCAATTAAAAAAATTTTCCCCTTAATATTTTATGTTCATAACTGGTGATGCCAAATGTTCTTATTTAAGAGGGAGGCATTCAAAGCCATGGGAAGATGTGTGGGAAAGTGGGCTTTAAAGTGCAGTGGCTGGATAGCCAGCCAGCCTTCTCAGTTGGAGGCCCCCAATGTCAGCCTCTAGAGATCTTGTCCTTGGTGCTTTGTCTCTGTAATCTCTTGCCCCTAGATGATACAGTCCATGAGAGGGAGTCAATGGCCTGTTTCTGTTGAGTACTCCAGCCCAGCTTTTTGCGTGTGCCCAGGTCAAGCCACTATTGCCCAGTTTCTCCAGACTGTGAAACTTGTTCTTCTGTAGGGCCTGTGAGACTTATTCTTGTGCGTGGGAAGGGGCCCTGGGTATCTCATTTTCAGGCTCATGTCTTACCACAAGTCTTCACTGATACTTGGTCTCTCCAATTCCTGAGCCTCCCTAAGTTTTGCTGGGAATTTTGACTTCTTTCTGCATTATGTTTAGGGTTTCATAACTTCTGCCTATCGGTCACCACTCCTGTGTCAGCAACAAAAAAGAATTAGAAAAAAGAACAGCTATTAGGAAATGCCATTTATTTTATTCTTCATTTATTGGGGTTTTAGGGATTATAAATAATCTGTGAGGCATACAGACTATAGACATCAAAAGTGTGCTTATGCTTAGAATTGCAATCAGGGAGTACAGGTTTATAAAGGCAAAATCCACAAGGTTACATTACTTGTTTTGAAAGAATTCTGATTGGTGCTGCCAGAGGTAAACTGACTATCTAATTAATGCATGATTGGCTATTTAGCTAGCAGTTGTTACATTGTCTCTAGTCCAGTCCAAATTAGAATGTGTTCCAGGAGGCAGGCAGCCTTGGTGCAACTGAAAAGTTGCAGTTGACAAAGTCAAGAGTTCTTGGTGTTCCAAAAATTGAAATAGGAGACGTGTATAAGCCCTGCTTCCTGAACGTCTTCCCTGCCCTATTTTGAATGACTCTCTTAGCAATGCTTGCTTCACTTTGGAATTTTCTTTTACATCACCTCCTTTGAATCTTAATGGCAATAAAGCATTGATGATCCATTTTTATGATTGTGTAAGCCCATTTCACTGCTAGAGTGGTTGGCAACCTGCTTTGGGTCCATCATGTACTGCGGAGGAGAGAGATTTATAGTTCATTGATATTTGTTATGTTCAACAAGCATGCTAGGTGAAAGTCTTTGGCCACAGTTGAGTAACAAAGAGGTTTGAGGAAATAAGGTGTAGACATCAACTTGGGTTCTCATTTCCTTTAGTCAAAGGGTAACCATTCTGATGAATGGTTTTGAGTTTGACATTTTAAGTAGTAGTACAACAACAACCAGAAATTTGAAAATAGTAAATGAGGCACAAATTAAAATAATCAACAATATAATTTGAAAACCTGAATGCAAGAGAGCTCCAAGTCAGGAAGTAAGCCAGTTCAAAACATAAGAAAACCTAGGACTGAACCATCCTGGGGTAAGATTTGTGAAAATTAATAAATGTAAACCTCACTAAAGTAGACTAGGGATGCAAGAAGGGGGAGTCCTATCACTCAGTGTCAATTATAGGCCCTAATAGGGAAAGATGGACAAATGCGTCTCCTATGAAAAATCTACTACCCATGCAACTCAACCAGTGAGAAGCCATCATCACCCTGAACTCTCTTTTTTTCCCCATAGACTTTCATTCAGAACAACCCCTCCCAACTTCCTCCTTCCTTTCCATAAAATAATGTTCTTCTCTATTATTCATCTCACCTATGGATTTTCCATAACTGCTTGTCCCGAATTGAAATTTTCTTACTCCCTAATAAATCCATTTTTTTTTTTTTTGCTGGTAAAATAGAAGTTATTTTTAAGATTAACATTATGGAATGATCAGAAAGAGGAGCAAACAGGAGCTTGTAAGCACAGGGCTAACTGGGTTCACCGATTTTTGGTTGACCCCAGAATTTGAAGGTAAATTTTCTCCTGGATTTTGAACTCTGCTTTCTTTGTGTTTCAGCTCTCCAGGTTTTCTTCAAGATCTGTTTTAAGGCCTTGTCCTATCTGAGAGTACTAATTTGGTCTTCAGTCGATTCCTTTTTGGACCCAGACTATTCCTATTGGAACTGTTGTGCTGGCCTTTGGTCAGATTCCTTTCAGAACAGACTGTTCCTGTTAATACTGTGCTGTTTAGTAATTTTCCTTTTGCTCTAAAGAGCAATCCCTAAGAAACGGAATCCCAGACCTCAAAATGTTTTGAGCACCACCTACTTCTCCTCCTTCAGCAACTAGACCCTGTAGTACAGGCAAAACCCCTTTGCCTCAGAGCCATTTCTGCCATTGCCTTTTAGTTAAGACCACTGAAGAAATAATCATGGGCTTCCCTTTAACTATCTTTGTATTCAGGCTAAGAATAAAACTACAAACATTTATATTGAAAGTCAGTATGCCTTTTTGGTGCTCGTGACTTTGGTGCTCGTGGAACCAATGAAATTTTTGTTGTTTTACCTCTAATGGGGATAAATTAAAAATGGTTCCTATGTCCAAAATGTATCAGATGCCATACTTTTACAGGTGGCTCTGGACCTTCCAGACTCTTCACTAGAGTCCTAAAGGAAACCACCTCACTGACATTTCTGCCTGAAATGATGCTCTCAAGGAAACCAATAGCCAAATCTCTGTCATGATCCAAAGAGGTGTTCTTCCAAATAATATTATCTGACAAGATTATCTTGACAATAATAAAATTGACAAGAGATATCTAATAATTGATAGTTTAATGAAAAGAAGTCTACTTTTGGCCAAATAATATTGGTGGGGAAGTATTAACAAGGCCACCAGAAGTGCTCACCTCATTTGTCCCACCCAACCAAAATACAGTCCAGGGAAACCTGTTCACAAAGATGGATTTCAGAATGTTTTTTAGTCATGGTTTGCATGGTTTCTCACTGGACTGAAGCTTTCCTTTGTACATAGGCCACTGCTACTTCCATAGCTACAGATTCTGTCAGAAAAAAATTATCTTTACTTGGGGAATTCCTCTTGAACTTAATAGTGATAGGGGAAATCATTGTACTGGCTGGGTGCTTTGACAGTCTTTTTTGTTTGGCTGGTTTTACTACACTTTTTTTTGTGCATATCGTCCTCACTCCTTAGGGTTAGTTGAACACACAAATGACACTATGAAGACTCAATTAGCAAAATTTGTAGCAACCCTCCAAGTATCTTGGCCAAAAATACTATTACTCCCTCTAAATCTCAGCTCCATCCCCTTTGAAACTCAGACTCTCATTTTTTGAGATGGTCAGAGGGCATCCAGTCCCTGGAGGCTCCTCCCTCTTCTGACCCACAGCTGATAGAAGGAGATATACTTCAATATTATAAACACCTAATTACTTCTATTAAAAATAACCATGCTTTGGTTGAGCAATCTTTTCACTCCTGGGAGATAACCACCATAAGCATCATACCATGCAACCTGGAGATTTCATTTGTTGCAAAAGACACCTCCACAAAGAATCTTTTCAATCTTTATAGAAAGGCTCTTCAAAGAAACTGCTAATTAGTCCTTGTGCCATCCAACTCCAAGGAATAGACTCTTGGATTCATGTGACAAATTTAAAGAAAGTACCAAACCCTGATTGGGCCAGCACACCAGCTGGTGACCTAAAAGTAAAGATTTCCTGGAATTGAAGCAGATGACATCTGATGAACTGCTTTCTCAAGATGTCCAGACCAGGCCTGTATACCTTTTCCTCACTGTTTGCTTCTACTATCTCTTTCATGGAAGGGACCTGCTTTGTGTGCATTTCCCAAACCATTGCAAAAGAAGGAAACCTCTTTTGATTGTGGCCTTTCGGAAATAGCCTCATCATGACCCCAGGACAAATTATTTCTTTACTTCCTTTTTCTGAAGGGTTAGAAAGTTCAGATTTCACAAGTCTTATTTGACTCTGGATTCTTAATCCAAATTTATGGTCTCTGAATTTGCAACCTTACAGACTATGTCATTGGATAACATTTGTTTACAAACAGTTTTTTGAAATAATACTGTTTTAATGCTGTTTTTTGAAGTTTTGCTATTTTTGCAAAAACTTCATTAGCTATTGCTTCATGTTTATGCCTGCACTGTATTTTTCCAAATGCACTCAGTTAATTCTTTCAGTGTGCTCTTACAGTATTCACAGTGGGTAGAAGACATACATGACTCTGGGTTTGCCCCTTGCTGGAGAATTCTTCTCCCCTAAGTTAGCATCTTTCAGCTGGCTACATTCAGATCTAGGGTCCTGATTTAGAACCATCATACAATTTGGAATTGTTGTTAGTTCTTCTGTTTTGAAAAATGATGTTCCCAATAAGGAGATGGTCTCCAACACTAATGACCTTGAGAAGATATGGACCTTAGATGGTAAGTGCCTGAGTATGAGCTTTCTCATTACCCAAATGGGGACTTAAGTGGTTTTCAACTGTTATGCACTCTGATATAGGACATGACAGCCAGGAAGATCTGTCCTGGCATCTAGGGATAAAACCAGTAAATAAAGAAAACCTGACTCTTGATTAGTGATGCTTGGGAACAAAAATCCTGATCAAAAAGGGAGACCCTCACTAAAGTGGACTTGAGATAGTAGAAGTGGGAGCCATACCACTCAATGCCAGTTAGAGGAAGAATTATCAACTGCAGACCCCTAACAGAAGAATGCACAACAGAAAAGAATTCTCAATTGCTGGCCCCAATAGGGAACAATGTACATTGCATCTCCTATGAGAAATCAACCACCCCTGCAACACAGCCAATGAAAAACTGTCATCACCCTGAACTCTTGCTTTTCTCCAAAGGACTTTCATTCAAAACAACCTCTCCCCACTTCCTCTTTCTCCATAAAATAAAATTTCTCTGCTGTGTTTGTGGAACTAACTTGCCCTATGCTTTTGCCATAACTTGCTTGTCTCAAATTGCAATTCTTTGTTATTCTTGAAAAAAACCATTTTTTGCTGCTAAGATAACTGATTCTTTTAAGGTTAATAGCTCATATGTCCCTTTAAGAATCTAACTAGTTATTATGTTAAAGAAAAAAGATAGTAGGAAGGGTAAAATGAATGGGGGGGAATTGGAGGGTGAGACGAACCATGAGAGACTATAGACTGAGAAACAGAGGGTTCTAGAGGGGAGAGGGGTGGGAGGACAGGTTAGTCTGGTGATGGGTATTAAAGAGGGCATGTATTGAGTAGAGCACTGGGTGTTATACGCCAACAGTGAATCATAGAACTAATGATGTAATGTATGGTGAGTAACATAACATAATAAAATTAAAAAATAATCTAGTTTTTTTTAAGATTTTATTTATTTATTCATGAGAGACAGAGGGGGGTAGAGGGAGAGAGAGAGAAGCAGAGGGAGAAGCAGGCTCCCAAGGAGAAGGGAGCCCAATGCGGGACTCGATCCCAGGACCCTGGGATCATGACCTGAGCTGAAGGCAGATGCTTAACCATCTGAGCCACCCAGGAACCCAAAGGAATCTAGTTTGAGTAACTTAGTGGTTTCTAGTTCTACTTGTTGTGAGGTATTTATTCAAGTATAGCAAGAGGTATTAGCTATGTTAATACTCCACCTGGGCTGTGAGTAAATAATCTAATGGAATCCTGTTGTTGAGGGCCACTTGAGCTAGGGAATATACTGATCTTTGTTGGTCTCTGGGGGTGGAGTAAGCTCTTCTGTTAACAATTCTGTAAGATTTCTCATAACTTCAACATTGGCTGTGTCTATTCTAAGCCCTGAACCTAAGTTTCTAAGTATTAGTTAGACTGATTTCTGGTGGAATATCTGGCAGGAAGTTAGCAGCCTTGGCTGGTCATAGCTATTGTCTTCATATCTAGAAGATTCCCCAAAACACAAGCCACCAAGGCCTCTCCAACTATCAAGACATATATAAGCCCAAGGTGGATGATTATATCTACAAACAAAAATACATCAAGTACACAGAGAAAGCCAGACATGCTGAGAGTATTTATAGAATAATTAACAGACAATGGCAGAGAAAGCAAACACAAGCCAGAGATCAGTCTTAAGGAATTGGCCACAAGTTTCATTAAGTTGGCAAGCTTGGGAAAGGGGGGTGGCCAAGGGAATACCACTGGATAAGCAAGTTTTACAGAGTGGTGAATTATTACCAAGAAAAGATGAGACTGTGCATTTGTGTTGCAGATACAAGTAAGAACCTAGAATCTGTCTTCCAGGACTTTAATGGTCATTATTGTAGGGCAAGGGGGAAGGTAGATAAGGTATCAAGAGAAAGCATGGAATAGGAGTTTGGGGACTGAAAGCTTTGACTCAGTAGGTTATAGTAGAAGGCTCCTTAACAGAAGTTATGGAAAGTTGGGAACATCTGAGAAGTTAGAGATAGGTGTAACTATTGGTCACTTTTTTTTTTTGAGAACTTTTAGTAGGAGAATGATGGCAGATTGATGGATTGACACATCTGAATAAAAATATAATCCTTCTAGGTACCAAAGGAGATGAGAGCAGGGAGAATATCTAGTAAGATGGCAGGGGAGTAGGAGACCTAAATTTTGTCTGGTCCCAGGAATTCAGCTAGATAGGTATTAAACAATTCTGAACACCTACGAACTCAACAGGAAATGGAAGAAAAGAATAGCAGCAACTCTCTGAACAGAAAAGCGACCACTTTCTGGAAGGTAGGACGTGCGGAGAAGTGAATCCGAGGTGATATTTGGGAAGATAGATGGTGGGGGAAGGGGCCTCCATCAGCCACTGCTGGCAAGTGATAGAGCAGCAGAGCACAAAATCAGGACTTTTAGAAGTCTGCTCTGCTGAAGACTGTTGAATCACAGATCTGTACTTCTGAAACAAATAATGCAACATATGTTAAGAAAAAAGAAAAAGAAGAAAATAGCAGGAGGGGAAGAATGAAGGGGAGTAAGTCAGAGGGGGAGACGAACCATGAAAGATGATGGACTCTGAAAAACAAACTGAGGTAGAACCCTCAGAGGGGAGGAGGGTAGGGGACTGGGTTAGCCTGGTGATGGGTATTAAAGAGGGCACATTCTGCGTGGAGCACTGGGTGTTATGCACAAACAATGAATCATGGAACACTACATCAAAAACTAATGATGTAGGGCGCCTGGGTGGCTCAGTCGTTAAGCTTCTGCCTTCGGCTCAGGTCATGATCCCAGGGTTCTGGGATCGAGTCCCACATCGGGCTCCCTGCTCAGCGGGAAGCCTGCTTCTCCCTCTCCCACTCCCCCTGCTTGTGTTCCTGCTCTCACTGTCTCTCTCTGTCAAATAAATAAATAAAATCTTAAAAAAAAACTAATGATGTAATATATGGTGATTAACATAACAATAAAAAGTCTGCTCTACTAAGGGACGTCGTTCCAGTGGCTAAGCGGGGGGTGGAACCCTTGCTGGGACAGTGTGGTCTCGGGACCCTTGGGATCACAGAAAGACCAGGGGTGCCTGAGTGCAACAGAGCTCCCAGGTATCGAAGCAGGGAAGCTGACTGCAGAGACAGAGCCGAGGAGTGGGCTCTTAGCTCGGGGATGCCATAAACCATGATCCACGGCACAGTCAGGCCACTGCTCTTCCAGCAGGGACCCAACAAGTGGCAGATCCAGGAAGACTCCCATTCCTCCCCCGGGAGGAGCGGCATGGGGGTGCACTGCAGGGATCTGCTGGGTTTGGAGACTCCAAACAGGGTTGTGTGCTAGAGATAGAAATGCTCGGTCACAGGCCTGGTGAGCATGGAGTGCGGCCAGAGACTGGGGAGATGGGAGTGATTGCTTTTCTCTGGGGGTGCACTGAGCAGTGGGGCCCTGAGTTCTTGGCCCCTCTGGGGCGGAGATTGGGAGACTGCCATTTTCACTCTTGTCCTCCAAAAGCTCCCGAGAGCAAACCTGAGCAGATTACTTAGCCTGGAACTGGCAAGGGCGTGGCAATTCCACCTCCAGCAAAGACATTTGAGAACCACGGCAAGAGGTCCCTCCCCCAGAAGAGCAGCAAGAGTAGCCAGCCAAGACCAAGTTTACCGATCAAAGAGAAGGGCAGAACGCCAGCACTAGGGGATACAGCACATAGAATTCATGGCTTTTTCCCCACTGATTCTTTAGTCTTTCAAAGTTAATTTTTTAAATTTTCATTTTTTCTTTTTTTTGAATTTTTCTTTTTCCCTTTTTCAACCAACATCTTATCAATCCCTTTTCAAAAAATCTTTTTTATTTTTCATTTTAGAGTCATATTCTATCCCTTCATAGTAGTTAACCTTATTTTTGGTATATATAAATAAGCTGTTCTCTCCTTAAAATTTTGGGATACAGTTTCTTCTAACAGAACAAAATATACCCTAAATCTCTAGTGTATGGCTTTGTTCTAGTCTCCTGCCTGATCACATTCTCTCCCTTTTTATTTTAGTCCTCATTTCTTTTTTCAACCAACTTCTTAACTTCTCAATTCTTTTTATAAAATCTTTTATAATTTTCATCTTTACAGTCATATTCCATCCCTTCATCATATTAACCCTTATTTTTCTATGTATGTAAGTTTTTCTTTCTTTCAAATTTTGGGAGGCACTTTCTTCTAACAGACCAAAAAACGCCCCCAAACTAGTGTTTAGCACTGATCTATGCACCAGCCTGATCATATTTGATCATATTCTGTTTTTTGTTTGTTTGATTTTATCTTTTTCCTTTCCCTTTCTTTTTTCCTGGTTTCAGGTCTCTTCTGATTTGTTTAGTGGATGTTTTTCTTGGGTTCGTTGTTACCTTGTTAGCACTTTGTTCTCTCATTCATCTATTCTCCTCTGGACAAAATGACAAAATGGAAAAAATGACCTCAAAAAAAAAAAAGAACAAGAGGCAGTACCGACTGCCAGGGACCTAATCAATATGGACATTAGTAAGATGTTGGAACTAGAGTTCAGAATGATGATTTTAAAGATAATAGCTGGGCTTGAAAAAAGCATGGAAAATATTAGAGAAACCCTTTCTGGAGGAAAAAAAGAACTAAAATCTAACCAAGTCAAAATCAAAAAGGATATTAATGAGGTGCAATAAAAAATGGAGGATACATTTACAATTGTTATATCTTCTTGTTGGATAGACACTTTAAGTCTAACTACTAGGCTAACTGAGGCAGAAGAGAGAGTTAGTGATATAGAAGACCAAATGACGAAAATAAACAGAGAAAAAGAGAGATAAAAAAATACTGGATCATGAGGGCAGACTTCAAGAGATAAGTGAAACCATAAGATGAAACAATATTAGAATAATTGGGATCCCAGAAGAAGAAGAAAGAGAGAGGGGCAGAAGGTATATTGGAGCAAATTATAGCAGAGAACTTTCCTAATGTGGGGAAGGAAACAGGCATCAAAATCCAGGAGGGACAGAGAACCCCCCTCAAAATGAATAAAAATAGGTCAACATCCCACATCTAATAGTAAAACTTACGAGTCTCAAAGGCAAAGAGAAAATCCTGAAAGCAGCTTGGGAAAAGAGATCTGTAACCTGCAATGGTAGAAACATTAGATTGGCAACAGACCTATCCACAGAGACCTGGCAGACCAGAAAGGATGGGCATGATATATTCAGAGCACTAAATGAGAAAAATATACAGCCAAGAACACTATATCCAGCTAAGCTGTCATTGAAAATAGAAGGAGAAATAAAAAAAACTAAAGGAATTTGCAAGCACGAAACCAACCCTCCAAGAAATATTGAAAGGGGTCCTCTAAGCAAAGAGAGAGCCTAAAAGCAGTGTAGACCAGAAAGGAACACAGACAATATACAGTAACAGTCACCTTACAGGCAATACAATGGCACTAAATTCATATCTTTTAATAGTTACCCTGAATATAAATGGGCTAAATGCCCCAATCAAAAGACACAGGCTATCAAACTGGATAAAAAACAAGACCCATCGATATGCTGTCTGCAAGAGACTCATTTTAGACCCAAAGACACCCCCAGATTAAAACTGAGGGGGTGGAAACCATTTACCATGCCAATGGACACCAAAAGAAAGCTGGGTGGCAATCCTTGTATCAGACAAATTAGATTTTAAACCAAAGACTATAATAAGAGATGAAGAAGGACACTATATCCTACTTAAAGGGTCTATCCAACAAGAAGATCTGACAATTGTAAATATCTATGCCCCTAAAATGGGAGCAGCCAATTATATAGGGCAATTAATAAGAAAAGCAAAGAAACACATCAACAATAATACAATAATAGTGGGGGACTTTAACACCCCCTGACTGAAATGGACAGATCATCTAAGCAAAAGATCAAGAAGGAAATGAAGACTTTAAATGACACAGTGGACCAAATGGACTTCACAGATCTATTCAGAACATTCCATCGCAAAGCAACAGAATACACATTCTTCTCTAGTGCCCATGGAACATTCTCCAGACTAGATCACATCCTAGGACACAAATCAGTTCTCAAGTGGTACCAAAAGATTGGGATTATTCCCTGCATATTTTCAGACCACAATGCTTTGAAACTAGAACTCAATCACAAGAGGAAAGTCGGAAAGAACTCAAATACATGGAGGCTAAGGAGCATCCTACTAAAGAATGAATGGGTCAACCAGGAAATTAAAGAAGAATTTAAAAAATTCATGAAACCAATGAAAATGAAAACACAACAGTTCAAAATCTTTGGGATGCTGCCAAGGCAGTCCTAAGAGGAAAGTATATAGCAATACAAGCCTTTCTCAAGAATCAAGAAAGGTCTCAAATACACAACCTAACCCTACACCTAAAGGAGCTGGAGAGAGAACAGCAAATAATGCCTAAACCCAGCCGGAGAAGAGAAATAATAAAGATCAGAGCAGAAATCAATGAAATAGAAACCAAAAGAACAGCAGAACAGATCAACGAAACTAGGAGCTGGTTCTTTGAAAGAATTAATAAAATTGATAAACCCCTGGCCAGACTTATCAAAAACAAAAGAGAAATGACCAGAATAAAATCATGAATGAAAGAGGAGAGATCACAACCAACACCAAAGCAATACAAACAATTATAAGAACATATTATGAGCAACTATATGCCAGCCTTAGATAACCTGGAAGAAATGGATGTATTCCTAGAGATGTATCAACTACCAAAATTGAACCAGGAAGAAATAGAAAACCTGAACAGACCTATAACCACTAAGGAAATTGAAGCAGTCATCAAAAATCTCCCAAAAAACAAAAGCCCAGGGCCAGATGGCTTCCCAGGGGAATTTTACCAAACATTTAAAGAATTAATACCTATTCTTCTGAAACTGTTCCAAAAAATAAAAATGGAAGGAAAACTTCCAAACTTGTTTTATGGGGCCAGCATTACCTTGATCCCCAAACCAGACAAAGACCCCACCCAAAAGGAGAATTACATATCAATATCCTTGATGAACATGGGTGCAAAAATTCTCACCAAAATACTAGCCAATAGGATACAGCAGTACATTAAAAGGATTATTCACCACGACCAACTGGGATTTATCCCTGGGCTGCAAGTTTGGTTCAACATCCGCAAATCAATCAATGTGGTAAAATACATTAATAAGAGAAAGAAAAAGAACCATATGACCCTCTCAATAGATGCAGAAAAAGCATTTCACAAAGTACAGCATCCTTTCTTGATCAAAACTCTTCAGAGTATAGGGATAGAGGGTACATACCTCAATATCATAAAAGCCATCTATGAAAAACCCACAGCAAATATCATTCTCAATGGGGAAAAACTGAGAGCTTTCCCCCTAAGGTCAGGAACGCGGCAGGGATATCCACTATCACCACTGCTATTCAACATAGTATTAGAAGTCCTAGCCACAGCATTCAGACAACAAAAAGAAATCAAAGGCATCCAGATCAGCAAAGAAGATTTCAAACTCTCACTCTTTGCAGATGATATGATACTTAATGTGCAAAACCCAAAAGACTCCACCCCAAAACTGCTAGAACTCATACAGGGATTCAGTAAAGTGGCAGGATATAAAATCAATGCACAGAAATCAGTGACATTCCTATACACCAACAACAAGACAGAAGAAAGAGAAATTACGGAGTTGATCCCATTTACAATTGCACCCAAAACCATAAGATACCTAGGAAAAAATTTAACCAAAGAGGCAAAGGATCTGTACTTAGAAAACTATAAAATACTCATGAAAGAAATCGAGGAAGACACAAAGAAATGCAAAAACCTTCCATGCTCATGGATTGGAAGAACAAATATTGTGAAGATGTCAATGCTACCTAGAGCAATCTACACATTTAATGCAATCCCTATCAAAATACCATCCACTTTTTCAAAGCAATGGAACAAATAATCCAAAAATTTGTATGGAACCAGAAAAAACCCCGAGTAGCCAGAGGAATGTTGAAAAAGAAAAGCAAAGCTGGCGGCATCACAATTCTGGACTTCAAGCTCTACAAAGCTGTAATCATCAAGACAGTATGGTACTGGCACAAAAACAGACACATAGATCAGTGGAACAGAATAGAGAGCCCAGAAATGGACCCTCAACTCTATGGTCAACTCATCTTTGACAAAGAAGGAAAGAATGTCCTATGGCAAAAAGACTGTCTTTTCAACAAATGGCTTTGGGAAAATTGGACAGCCACATGCAGAAGAATGAAAGTGGACCATTTCCTTGCATCACACACAAAAATAGACTCCAAATGGTTGAAAGACCTAAATGTGAGACAGGAGTCCATCAAAATCCTGAAGGAGAACACAGGCAGCAAACTTTTCGACCTCAGCCGCAGCAACTTCTTCCTAGAAACATCACCAAAGGCAAGGGAAGCAAGGGCAAAAATGAGCTATTGGGACTTCATCAAGATAAAAAGCTTTTGAACAGCAAAAGAAACAGTCCACAAAACCAAAAGACAGCCAACAGAATGGGAGCAGATATTTGCAAATGACATCAGATAAAGGACTAGTATCCAAAATCTATAAAGAACTTATCCAACTCAACACCCAAAGAACAAATAATCCAATCAAGCAATGGGCAGAAGACATGAACAGACATTTTTCCAAAGAAGACCAACAGACACATGAAAAAGTGTTCAACATTGCTCAGCATCAGGGAAATCCAAATCAAAACCTCAATGAGATACCACCTCGCACCAGTCAGAATGGCTAAAATTAACAAGTCAGGAAACGACAGATGTTGGCGGGGATGCGGAGAAAGGGGAACCCTCCTACACTGTTGGTGGGAATGCAAGCTGGTGCAACCACTCTGGAAAACAGTATGGAGGTTCCTCAAAAAGTTGAAAATAAAGCAACCATACGACCCAGCAATTGCACTACTGGGTATCTACCGCAAAGATACAATTGTGATCCGAAGGGGTATTTGCACCCCGATGTTTATAGTAGTAATGTCCACAGTAGCCAAACTATGGAAAGAGCCAAGATGTGCATCGACAGATGAATGGATTAAGAAGATGTTGCATATATACACAATGGAATATTATGCAGCCATCAAAAGGAATGAAACCTTGCCATTTGCAATGACATGGATAGAACTGGAGGGTATTATGCTGAGCGAAATATGTCAGAGATATACAGATATCAATGATCTCACTGCTATGAGGAATTCTTAATCCAGGAAACAAACTGAGGGTTGCTGGAGTGGTGGGTTCTGGGAGGCAGCAGGTGCCTGGGTGATAGACATTGGGGAAGGTATGTGCTATGGTGAGCACTGTGAATTGTGTAAGACTGTTGAATCAGAGACCTGTACCTCTGAAACAAATAATACATTATATGTTTTAAAAAAAGAAGATAGTAGGAAGGAAAAATGAAGCAGGGAAATTGGCGGGGGAGATAAACCATGAGAGACTATGGACTCAGAAACTACCTGAGGGTTCTATAGGGGAGGGGGTGGGGGGATTGGCTATCCTGGTGATTGATATTAAAGAGGGCACGCATTGAATGGAGCACGGGGTGTTATATGGAAACAATGATTAATGGAACACTACACCATAAACTAATGATGTAATGTATGGTGATTAACATAACATAATAAAAAATAAATTAATTTTAAAAAAGAATGCATATATAATAACTAAGACTTACATTTTTATAAACAACCAAAAGAAAATTGGAAAAAGGGATTGAAAATTCCTGAAAGAGGAACATCCAATGGCTGATATATGCACAAAAATCATATAAAATTCATTAATTATTAGGAAACAACAACACTATGATGGTATATGATGTTACTCCAACAGGTAGGCAAATACTGAAAGGTTGAAAATACTAAGTGTTGGCCAGGATATGAGGAATGGAAGCTCTCATCCTTTGCCTCTAGTAGTATAAATATGTATAACTGGTTTGGATTTAGCAAGAACTAGAAGTTAACAGTGGTGCATACCCTTCAATGAAGTGATTCCTCTGCAACTGTATTGTAGATTAGAACCATTTACACATGTATACATGGGTGCCTGTATAAGAATATTTATTGCAGCATCATTGTAAAAATGAAATACTGGGAGCAATTTAAGTATCTGTTAACAGAAAAATGTAAAAATGAAGGTATGTATAAAACATAATATTAAAATTTAACATGAATATATCAGTTACATGTATTAATATAGAAACGTTTATTTCAAAGATCCCATGTTTAGTGAAGAAAAAAGTTGCAGAATGGCATGATTATGTGCAAAACTCATTTTATGTTCTCCATTAAGTATGCTTCCATATTAAGTGTATAAAAACATGCCTGGCAATAAAAAAACCAAATTCGGGATACTTTCTGGGATAGGTAGGAAAGAATAAATTTAGAGGGACCTTAACCATTTTGTTATTTTTTAATAAAAATATCTTGAGCACCCAGTGCTCCATGCAATATGTGAATGAACACAGAACTTCAACAAAGAGATAGAAAATATAAAAAAGAACCAGTCAGAGCTGAGGAATGCAATAACTGAAATATACTAGATGGAATCAACAGGAGATTAGAAGATGAAGAATGGATCAGTGATCTGAAAGACAGTGTAATAGTAAGCAACCAAGCTGAATAGCAAAAAGAAAAATGATAAAAAATGAGAATAGCCTAAGGGACATCAGTGACAACATCAGGCATAATAGCATACTTATTATAGGGACATGTCAGAAGAAGAAAAGACAGACAAGAGGGCAAAAAACATGTTTGAATAAATAAGAGCTGAAAATTTTCCTAGTCTGGGGAAGGAAACAGACACCGATGGCCAGAAACACAGAAAACTCCAAACAAGATGAACTCAAGGAGGTCCATACCAAGACACATATTAATGAAAGTGGCAAAACTAAAGATAAAGAGGGAATTTTAAAAGCTATAAGAGAAAAGAAAACAATGACATACAAGAGGAACTCCATAATCCTATTGGCTATTTTCTTCAGAAACTTTGCAGGCCAGAGGGGAATGGCATTATATATTCAAAGTGGTGAAAGGGGGAAAAAAGCAAAAACCAAACAACAACAACAACAAAACCCAAAAAGCTACAACCAAGAATACTTTAGCTGGCAAGTTTATCATTCAGAATTGAAGGAGAGATAGAGTTTCCCAGACAGATGTTAAAGGAGTTTTTCATGAATAAACCAGCCTTATCAGAAATGGTAAGGGAAATTCTTTAACTTACACCTAACAGAACTAGAAAAAGAAAAAAAGCCCCAAATTAGGAGAAGGAAATAATAAAGATCAGAGCAGAAATAAATTGAAACTTAAAAAAAAATAGAAAAGATCAGTGAAATCAAGAACTGGTTTTTTGAAAAGATCAACAAAATTGATAAACCATTAGCCAGACTAATCAAGAAAAAGGAGAAGGAATTCAATATCAGAAACAAAAGGGAAGTAACAACTGACACCACAGAAATAGAATGAAATATAGAAGAATGCTGCAATAAATTATATGCCAATAAATTGGACAACCTATAAGAAAAGGAGCAATCCCTAGAAACACTAATTTCAAAACTGAATCAGGAAGAAATAACAAATTTGAGCAGACTCATTACTAGTAACACAATTGAATCAATAATTTAAAAACTCTCAACAAAGACAAGTCCACAACCTGATGGTTTCACTAGTGAATTCTACCAAACGAAGAAGAGCTAATATTTATTCTTCTCAAACTATTCTGAAAAATAGAATTGGAAGGAAAATGTCCTAATTTATTCTATGAGGCCAGTAATCCCCAATACTAATATCAGACAAACACTACAATAAAAAAACTACAGGTCAATATCCCTGATGAATGTACATGCAAACACCCTCAACAAAATATTAGCAAAACAAATTCAATAATATATTAAAAGGATTACTCACCATGATCAAATGGGATTTATTCCAGGGATGAAAGGATATTTCAATATTCACAGATCTATCAGTGTGATACATCACATTAACAAGAGAAAGAATAAAAACAATATGATCATCTCAGTAGATGCAGAAAAAAACATTTGAAAAAATGCAATATTCATTCATGATAAAAACTCTCCACAAAGTAGGTTTAGAAGGAAAATACTTCAACACAATAAAGGCCATATATCACAAACCCACCCCTAACATCATACTCAATGGTGAAAACTGAAAGCTTTCCCTCTAAGATCATGGACAAAACAAAGATGTCCACTTTCTCCATTTTTATTCAACATAATATTGGAAGTCCTAGATAGAGCATTAAGACAAGCAAAAAAAAAAAAGACATTCAAATTACTTAGGAAGATGTCAAACTGTCACTATTTGCAGACACGATGATACTATATAGAGAAAATCCTAAAGAATTCACCAAAAAAAACTATTGGAACTAATAAATAAATTATTTAAAGTTGCAGGATACAAAATTAATTCCCAGAAATCTGTTGCATTCTTTTACACTAATAATGAAGCAGCAAAAAGAGAAATAAAAAACAATCCCATTTACATTTTCACCAAAAAAAATAAAATACTTAGGAATAAATTTAACCCAGGAGGTAAAAACCTATATTAGAAAATATAAGATTCTGATAAAAGAAACTGAAGACAACAGAAACCAATGGAAAGATGTTCCATGCTCGTGGATTGGAAGAATTTATACTGTTAAAATATCCATACTACCAAAAGCAATCTATAGAATCAATGCAATCCCTATCAAAATACCAATAGTATTTTTCACAGAACTAGAACAAATAATCCTAAAATTTATATGGAACATAAAAGACCCTGAATAGCCAAAGCAATCTTGAGAAGGAAGAACAAAGCTGGAGGTATCACAATCCCAGATTTCAAGATATACTACAAAGATATAATAATAAAATGGTATAGTACTCGCATAAAAATAGACACATGGATCATTGGAATAGGATAGAGAAATCAGAAAAAAATCTATGCCTATATGGTCAATTAATGACAAAGGAGGCAAATATACAATGGGAGAAGTGCAGTCACTTCAATATATGGTGTTAGGAAAACTGGACAGCTACATTGAAATAATGAAACTGGACCACTTTCTTACACCATACACAAAAATAAACCCAAAATGGATAACGACTTAAAGGTGAGACCAGAAAGTATAAAACTCCTAGAAGAAAACATAGGCAGTAATCTCTTGGACATTAGCCTTAGAAACATATTTTTGGTTATGTCTCCTCAGGTGAGGAGACAAAGCCAAAATAAACTATTGGAACTGCACCAAAGTTAAAAGCTTTTGCACAATGAAGGAAGGCATCAACAAAACAAAAAGGCAACCTACTGAATGGGAGAGGATATTTGCAAATGATATATCTGATAAGGGGTTAATATCTAAAATACATTTAAAAAGTTATACAACTTAACACCCCAAAAACAAACAATCTGATTTAAAAATGGGCAGAGGAACGGAATAAACATTTTTCTGAAGAAAACATACAAATGGCCAACAGATACATGAAAAGATGCTCAACATCACTCATCATCAGGGAAATGCAAATCAAAACCACAATGACATATCACTTCATACCTGTCAGAATGGCTAGTATCAAAAAGACAAGAAAAACAAGTGTTGGTGAGGATCCAGAGAAAAGGGACCTTCACGCACTGTTGGTGGACTATGAGTCGGGGCAACCACTGTGGAAAATAGTATGGAGGTTCCTCAAAAAATTGAAAGTAGAAATAACCTGATCCAGTAATGCCACTACTGGGTATTTACCCCAAATAATACAAAAACACTAATTTGAAAAAATATATGCACTTCTATTTTTATTGCAGAATTATCTACAATAGCCAAGATATGGAGGCAACTCGTGTCCATTGATAGATGAATAGATAAAGAATATGTGGTGTATATTATACAATAGAATATTACTCAGTCATAAAAAAAGAATGCGATCTTGCTATTTGTGACAACATGGATAAACCCAAGTATAATGCTAACTGAATTAAGTCAGAGAAAGATAAATACCATATAACTTCACTTATATGTGGAACCTAAAAGACAAAACAAATACAAACTGATGGTTGCCCGAGAGGAGGTGAGTAGGTCAAACAAAATAGATGAAGGGGGTTAAGAGGTACAAACTTCCAATTATAAAATAAATAAGTCACAGAGATGAAAAGTACCGCATAGGGAAAATGCTCAATAACACTGTAATAACTTTTATAGTGATAGATGGTGACTACACTTATTTTGGTGAGCATAGAGTAATGCATAGAATTGTTGAATCACTCTGTTGTATATCTGACAAGTTCTGTGTCAACTGTTCTTTAATAATAAAATATTTTTAAAATTTTGAACAAGAAAGTTGAGGACGTCACTGTGGAACTGTAGGTGTGAGGTAATACACAGATGTGTGAGATCCTTCTAAAGAGGGTCACTCAGTGTTTGATGACATAAAGGGAGCGAGGGAAGGCTAGCAGATGACACTGGAGTTTCAAGTCTGAGTGAATTAAAAGGGAAGGTACTGTTAGCATAGATAGAAAAGGGAGAATGTAAAGTTATTTTGGAAATAAAATTGTTTTACAAGGAGCTTTAAGAAGAGTATCATTGGTCCAAACCCTCACGCCTGCCCCCCTCCCCATGCAGCAACACTGTAGGAATGTCAGTAAAACCTGTGAGCACTCTTTCCTTCTTTCTATGTTGGACAGCATAACTCTGCAAACAGTGCATATGATTTGTGTCTGAAATAGCTGAATTTAAATCCTGGATCTGCTAACATATTACCACTCTCAGTTTGCTCATCTGTTGAATGGAGATAATGGTACCTACTTCATAGGGTTCCGGTGAAGATCAAGTGCAATTTTTCCATGTCCATGATTCTGCTTAGAAATGTGCACTGGGCCTTTAGTCAGAGAGAAGGAGGAATTGGTGCCAAGAACTCTAAAGTGAATGGGCTTCCAGTTGATTGCATGTTTACAGAAAAATCATGAAAATTTCTGGCTTAGGTAATAATGAAGAAGTTGAAAACAGCAATTCTTCTTTCACACAGAGTAGTAATTTAGCTTGTACACGTTAAAGCACTGGTGAATAATTGATTGCAAAATATACAATATGATGTGCATAATTTAGTCAAATAAAAGCTCATGCAAAGTCAACTTTATTAACTCAGGCTATAGGCACAATCTTTCTATCTAGAACATCCCTTGAAACTTTAAAACATAAGTCAATTCAGGGAAAGTGCCAATTACTTATTTGAGGAGAAACAGTTTTCTATGCATATAGATGTATGTATCCTATATAGTTAAATAGTGTTATATATTATGTTAGCATAGATACTATGTGTCCAAAATATTATGTATGGTGGTTACCTTATAGTCAGTATAAATCATATTTTTTGTAAATACTATATGTGATATAGAAATATACATATACCTAAGTAGGCATTATGTATATTATATAACTATAAGGAGTAGATATCTTAGTGTGTGCATTTATGTATATATATGCCACATATATCTATATAGGTACTATATATCTTAGTGTGTATACACACACACACACACACACTGGAATATAGAGTGTATGTGTGTATACATCTACATATACACATACACAGACACACACACACTGGGATATGTAGTGTATATATAGATACACTAATATATGTATATATATATGTACATATATATATACACACACACTAGAGTATGTATCTTAGTATGTATATGTATATACATATATAGGCACTATATATCTGTTAAAAAAAGGAAACCACCGGTGGCGCTGGGTGGCTCAGTCAGTTGTATCCAACTCTTGATTTTGGCTCAGGTCATGATCTCAGGATGGTGAGATAAAACCTGGCATCTGGCTCTGTGCTGGGTGTAAAGCCTGCTCAAGATTCTCTCTCTCCCTCTGCCCCTCCTGACCGTGCTCTCTCTCTCTCTCAAAAAAAAAAAAAGAAAGAAAGAAAGAAAGAAAGAAAGAAAGAAAGAAAGAAAGAAAGAAAGAAAGAAAGAAAAATAAAGAAAGAAAGCCAGAGGCCCAAAATGGCATCTTTTAGGCCCAAGTCAGTAAACCAAGACTTAACACTTCACCTAACTATAGTTTCAACCCCCCAGGAATGTAACCTTTAACCAGTCAACATGGAAATTCCTGGTCAGCATGAGACATTTACTGATAGGCTTCTTCCATTCCCCGACAGTGATCTTGCCTAAAATAATTAATTCTTTGCCAGTAATTTCCTTTTTTTCCCCTCCCTCTCTACCTTTAAAAACTTTTCCTTTTCTGTAGCCCTTTAGAGCTTCCCTCTACTTGCTAGATGGGATGCTGCCCAATTCATGAACCAATTAATACAGCCAAATAGATCTTTAAAATTTGCTCAGTTGAATTTTTATTATTTAACATATCTTAAAATGTCTATCTCATATATAGAAGCCAATAAGAAAGTGTAAGTAAAAGCATTTTGCACACCTTAAGACACGAATACATTTTATAATGCATATTTTATGTAAATATACTGTATCTGCCAAGAAACCAAAAATACATAAATGGATATATAGAAGAATTTTTTTTTTAATTTCTAATATAAAAGTGATCTGCTCCCTCTTCACAGTTATTAATTTGGCAGGGTTCAACATCTCCAGTGAACTGTATCTATGGATCATAAGGACTCTAAAACCAAATAAAAAAGATTTTGAAAACATGACCAGAGCATACTGAAAACAAACCTTTATATTTTCTAAAATATCTAAGCCAAAAAAGGCCTTCTCAAGTTATTAAGATGCATGAGTTACTGCCTGTTGTAAATATACCTGGGTTGTCATAAAATACTGAATCCTTTAGGGGGCGCTCCACCTAGCCTCCACCTGAGCTCTGCTTCCAGAGTTCTGAATTCACTGTGGACATAGAGTCTGGCTTTCTGATGAGTCAAGACTTAATTGAACTGCAGGGCTTTGGTATTCAAAGGCTGAAATTCCAGGAACACTGAATAAGAAGCCATTGCAGCTCTGCCTTATGGATGGATGGATGGGCAGGCAGAACAACCCTATTCTGAAAGGCTGGGACCCGTGTGCCTGGGCTCTGGACTGCCCCATCTGTGGCAGCATGCAGTCTGTATTCTAGACCTCAGATTGCCATAGAAACTCAGATGATCTTAATGCTCCTGAGTTGATGGATGGCCAGGGTCTGGGATGCTCAGCACTGCTTCCCTACCTTATCCCAATTGATGAATACCAATACCAACATTGTCTGTTTCCAACTTTTTTCACTCTCCTCTGGGCACCTGACTGCCTGAATTTTCAGCGCTCCAGTCCATGAATGATTACACATTTGTGTACGTGACTAACAATAAATGAACACTTGCCTTGCACAGCAAGGAGACTACATGACGTTATTGTGAGGGAGGGGGGAGGAAGTGGATTTGGGTTTCAGGCTGTTTCAGGCTAGAGGGCAAAGGTCCCTAATCCCAGGCTGACGCAGATATGCAGGCAAACCTGCACTACCGCAGCTCCTGGATTAGTAACTCCAAATAAGTGAAGTTCCAGAAAGGGGCTGCCTGCAACCCTGACATCTTCTATACAGCTGTGGACTCCTGTGGGGGTTGGCAAGGAATCACTTTGATGTTAATTGATGTCAATTGGAGAGCATTTACAGTGATTTGGGAGATCAAAGAAAACACTTTAAAAGTAATTTTTAAGATCAGATAACATGGCAGTTGAAAGTGGGGGAGAAACCAGTTCCCCTGGATTCAGTACCAATCCCTCTGGGTGATTACTTCAGGGGCCGGCTAATCACGGAGGTCTCCACTCAGGGACACTCAGTCAGCAGGGGAACAGGCTAAAATGTCATCCAGGGCACAGAGAACCCCGCTTTGGCTCTGCCTGTCACAGAGAGTAAGATAATGAAGGAAGGCTGGTGCTGAAAAGCACTCAGAACCCCTCAGGTCGCCCCATTTCTGACAAATTGAGGACCATGGCCACAGGCAGCAAAGCAGAGAAGGCTTTATTAAGTTGCCCAGAAGCCAACAATGACAGCTGCAGGCTGTAAGGGACCCAGAATTTCAGCCAAAGGCTCTATACTCTGTCACTCTATTTCCCAAGTGAAAAAGCCAGGGCATGTACTCTAACCAGGGATATATTCCAACTTGTGATTAATTTTCACAGAAAGACAAAGGGAGAAAAATACTTGTAGTGCAAACTGTCCTGGAAGATCCCTATGGGAAAGGAACGCAGTCTTAAGGACACACTGCAGGAGGACCAGGAATTGGCTGCAGCGGTTAGCAAGGAGTCTGTTCCAAGTTGCAGTGTTAGGTGTGAAGGGAGGGGAGTGCATAGCAGGACAAAAGGGAGAGGGTGACATTGCCTAAAGAATGTATTCAGTAAATATTTATTACTGAATAAATAAATAATAACAGTCTGTGTCAGGCAAACAGGCGATAGGAGGGCAGATAAACAATCCTGTCCCAGGCTCTAGAAAAAACGAGTCCTGCTCCAAATGTGGTCCCTCCGCAGCAGCAATGGCCTCAGCGAGGAGCTGATTAGAAATTCAGAATCCTGAGCCCTACCCCACTCCCCAGATGACCCTATATACATCCAAGTTCGAGAACTGCTCTAAGGATGTGCCCAGTCACAGTCAATAGAAATGACAGACAGATGGGACCCAGGGTTATCCAAAGCTAAACAATCATTGTGTGCAGGCTGTGAGGACAGGTGGTCAAATCACAGGTTTTATGGGGGACAAACACACAGAATAGGGACAGACAGAGATGATCAGAAGTTGAAAAAGATAGTGTGTCTGGGTGGCTCAGTTGGTTAAGCAACTGCCTTTGGCTCAGGTCATCATCCTGGAGTCCCAGGATAGAGTCCAGCATCAGGCTCCCTGCTCAGTGGGGAATCTGCTTCTCCCTCTGACCCCCCCCCTCATGTGCTCTCTCTCTCAAATAAATAAAATCTTTAAAAAAAAGTTGAAAAAGATAATCATAGTCACAGATTACGTGAGAGACAGATCAGGTACAGGAACCAAATAAACAAGAACCGGCAATATAAGGATATACATAAATATAAAAAAATGAATTTAAAATGTCCTCTGGTGCCAAAAGGGAAAGAGAACTACCCCCTCTGTTTTGTTTTCTTTTAGTATTCCTTTAGAAAACTTGAAGTCTTAAATGCTTTCTGGGGCTGCTTCAGATGTGTGTAAATCTTCTTAAAAGCTAAAGAAGCCTCTGGCCAATTCCGGCTCCTAAGAGTGGTTTTCTTGAGAGGCTATGGCATCTCTGGAATGTGAGTGTGAGGAGGATGGTGCCCAGGTCTCCCTGTCCCTGTGCGAGTTTAGTTTAGGCATCTGGATCCAAGTTCTAACCATCTGCTTGTCATACAGTTAAGGTTTATTTTCCTTTGGAGAAAGATAACTAATGCTATATAATGGAATGTATCTGCCCAGCTATTATAAAGGGTGAAGTTTTTTTTGGTCTTTGCAATTGCTTTAGCAATTGCCTGTGATCTGCATTGCAGTCTGGTTTCATGCTTATTAATCACCAATAAAACTGTTTCATTCTTTTCTATATTTTGTAGAGAGGATTCTTTGTGGTTGGCATTTTTTTTAAAACTACTTCCCCAACACCAATAAGAGGGGCCATGAGGATTGGAGTGTCTGCCACCCACAACGTGTAGGTAAGATGACTTTCATCATGGCTGTAGAAGGCAGCAGAGTCAAAGGTGGATTGTCATTTCATTTTTATTTGATAGTTGATGATGTACAGTAGGTCTTCATTACAAGTCTTAAAATGGAATGAAAACGATGTGACAGTGGAAATGCAGGAACTGTTTTAGACGGAAGAACACAATTCTGAGAGTTTAAATCTTTTAGAATCTTTTCCTGAAACTAGGAAAGAACAGTGGCCCATGTAGTTCTAAAAGTTACAAATAATGACACTGAAGGAGGACAACCTGATCACTCTGCTTTTCCCACCACAGGACACTGTTCATGAGGGCCTAGACTGGTATGGTCTGGAGTCACTGATTTTGGACAGGGGGATTGGAGCTGAGAGCAGTGTAGTTGGCTACACAGCTGAAGTATCTGCTCTAGAAGATCCCCATAGGTATTGGTTGGTCCATTTATTCATTCATTCACACCCCCCAATGCTTATTCAACATCCTAGAGGACCAGTTTCAGCATGAGATGATGCAAGTAGAGCTGAATAAACCTTGGGTCTTACTCTTAAGGAGCACCCAGTTTACTGCGGAAGAAAGACCCATGAATGATGATGGCAGAGAGTGACAAGTATCATAACTGGAATCAGCACAAGAAATGCTGGAAATTCAGAGGACAAAGGACATCCTGGGGCAGGTCAGTGAAATCTTCTGGAAGATATGACAGCTGGGCCCTGTCTTGAAGATGAAAGTCCAAACTCTACAGCCTTGGCTCTCACATTTCTTCCCTTTGGCCTGGCTAATTCCTAAGACCCAGATCCTCAAGATCTCAGTTTATGTAACCCCCACCAGGAAGCCTTCAGTGGCCCTGCAAGGCCAGGATAGGTGATGTTTCTCTCTGCCTTCACAGGGCCCTGTGGCCCCCCCATCACAGTATTAGTCTTCACTGTCTGTGCTCATTTACCTGTCAGCCCCACATCACACTGGGAGCTCTGGAAGGGCAGGAACTTTATGATCTTCACCTCTGTATCTCCAGCACCTCCCATGGTACCTGACAGACAGGTAGTACTTAATAGATACCTGTGAAATGACTGGATGTTGTGTGAAAATCTGTATGTGAGAGAAGGATTGGGAGGGAAGGAGAAGAGTTATTGACATTCTCAGTAGAGAGAACAGCATGAGCCTATGAAAGCAAAAATAAACATTGTGTGTAGGGAATGACAAATATTTTAGAGTTGCTGGACCATACACTGCAAAGGAGAGAGTGGCAGGAAATAAAATTGGACAACTAAGCAGAGACCCTTCTTCAGTCTTATGGTAAATGAAGTCAAGTGACCTCCATTATCTCTGTTTCCCTTTGGCAGGGTTTTGAGGATTGCTCATTGAAGCTGACATCTGTCTAATGTGAACATGGTACAAACCATTCTCCTTACCAAGTAACCCACAGAGATGCAACATTTATAGCAGTTGAAACAAATATGGTGACCCTAACTGCAGCCCACTGTGAACCTTTGGAGGACCCTTCTCCAGAAAGAGTTATCCACACCAGAGGGGATCTGCATGCAAACAGAGTCCAGGAATTGGGTACAACATAAAATCACAGATATCTACCAGTACCTAATTTGTGTCAAGTTTCAGAATGTTTGAAAAACCTTGCTTGGCCACTGGACATTTTCAACACAAGCTTGTTGATGGGTTAATACCATGGTGGTAGAGGATAAGAATCCAGTGGTGGCTTAATATCTGTAGACACTGACCTGACCCAATTTTGAGGCTACTGAACTCAGAAATGGTCTTGGGAGGAACCAGGGAGATCAGCCAGCTTGGTGCACTAGGATGGGATGTGGATGAAGGGTCAGAGGACCTAAGTTCTGATTCTTGCTCTGTTTCAAATGAGTTCTGTGTTCACTAGTAAGTCATACACCTCTGGGTTTGAGATCTTGGATGCAGATGAGGTCTTGGATGCAGAACTCTAAAATAATCAACAATTTTAGCATTTTATTACTTATAAAAATCAGTCCTGAAACTGATCAAGCAATCTCTGTGAGCCCAGCTAAATACAAGGGCAGGAGGGGATACAGGGAAGTAAAACTTTGTATTTCTGCCCTCAAGGTTCTTTCTACTTTGACAGTAAAGACAAAATCAACACACACATAATAGAGAACAATTAAGCATGGACTCATAAGGCAATCTGAGTCCAGATAAGAGAGGAATCATTTGAGAGATGGAAGTATGACAAAGATTACAAGCTGAGCGGCAGGAATAAATTTACCTTTTTCTCTTTTCCTCTTCTTTCTTATTCTTTCCTATTCCCACAGTCAGAAAAAAAATAATCATCACAACTGTCTATACTGATGGATTAAAAAACTCTCAGTACACTAAGAGAACTACCTTAAATTTGACAAAAGTCATTTATGAAAAACCTACAGCCACTATCATATTTTTTTGTTTCAGTTCAAGATAGTTTATGCTCTCACACTTTTAATTCTTCATTCTACTTGAGTTCAAACAATGCAATGCAGCATGAAAAGCTAATAAAAGTCACTAAGTTTGGGAAGAAAGAATTGTAAGTGTCTCTTATTGCAGGAAACATGAATGTCTCTACAGAAAAAGCTAAGGAAACTACATAGGAAGTAATAGAACTAATGAGTGAATTTAGCAAGGTTGCAGAATAGAAGGTCAGTGTACAAAAATTGTAGTTTTATATACTAGCAGCAAACTTTTAGAAAATGAAATAAAAATATTCATGGTAGCTTAAAAGAGGAACATAAAATACTTAGATATAAATTTAACAAAATGTTTGATACTTACCCATTCACTGAAAAGTACTAAACATTGCAAAGAGAAATTAAGTAGACCTAAATAGAAACAAGATACACCCATGTTCAAGGATTGGGAGATACCACAGACAATTATCTTCCAATTATTTAAAGTTCTAGAATAGGTAAAATTAATCTAGAGTTAAAAATGTTCAGAACACTCTGAAAAGGTAGGAGTGTTTGGGAAAGGACAGGAAGAAGTTTTCTGTAGTTATGGAAATATTCTATGTACTATTATGAACATAAGTGCAAATCATACATATCCAGTTGTCAAAACTCATGAAATTTTATATCTAAGATTTTTGTTCACTGAACATAAATTTTATCTAAGTAAATAATGTAAATCATATCGAACTGTAGTTAGTAGATTTGCATGGTGTTGTGGTATGGGATAGCAATTCCCTTTGTGTATTCCAAGCTTGAGTGAATGAGTAGTTGTGTTGAGAAAATGGAAACCAGGTTTCTTGCTATTATGTATTATGAGTATTCTTGTGTGTAAGTATACATATATTCCTTAGATATTTTATTGAGATGGTCTAAAGACCATGGCCTATCAGTAGCAATGAGTACATCATCAGTCCAGATCTTGATTTCTAAATATCACTTTCTATTAAAAGGAACCAAAATTCTTTAGAGAAATGGACAGATACAGGACTGAGGGAAATTATGAATTGACCCTAAACATCTTGTTTTGCCAGAAAATATGGAATTATTAAAAGAATAATGAGAACATTATAAAGGGACACCAGAGACAAGTTATAGCAACTTCATTGGCCAAATCTGTGACAATTTACGTACCTAAATAAATAATATTTTTAATCATTGAGTGAAATAAAAACTCGACTTTATACCAATATAAAGCATAAATAAATAAATGGGAGAAAAGGAAAAACTTTCTATCAGCAGAATTGCAACACAGAGAGATATAAAAGTAGAAGGTTAGTGTTGGGTAATAAGATATTCACATAGTCTCAAATTACTTCCCCACAAAATACCTATTAGCAATTGAAAATGGCACATTGATATTGGAGAAATCTGGTAGGCATTGCCTAAATCAAGTGATAATGTTAACATCACCAACATCAGGACCAACTGTTATTGTGTCCCTCCTGTGGGGGACATAATGTCACTTTTCTACTATCTTAACAAAAATGCCTAAGTTAAATGTAACCACAAGAAAACACATGATCAACTCAAATTGAGAGTATTCTACCAAATAATTGTTCTACTCTCTTGAGAACTCTCAAGGTCAAGAAAGGTGAAAAGGGACTAAGAAATGATTCCAGAGTAAAGGAGACTACCTAAGAGATGTGACACATAAATGAAATGGGTGATTTTGGGTTAGCTCCTGGACTGGGGGAATCAAGGATTTACAGAATATTATTGGGGCAGTTAATAAAATTTAAAAATGGATTAGAAAACAGATTATGGCAATATTACATTTCTTAATTTAGGTTAACTGTATCTGATGATGTGAAAGAGCGTCTTTGTGCTTAGGGAGTACACACTGATCTTGTTCTTAGGAAATAGGCACATTGAGAAGTGAATGAGAAAAGTGTCTCCAACCTCTTGTCAGATGGCTCATACATATATAAAATGATAAAACAAATGAGAAAATGTAAACAAATGTCAAACCTGGGTAAAGTGTATCCAAGATTTCCTTGTACTATTCTTGCCATTTTTCTTTAAGTTTGAAATCATACAAAAATAAAAATCACCAAAAATGCGGCAGGATGACTAAAACAAAAGTCAGGATAATGATTATGTCTTGAGGGAAAAGAAAGTAGGGAGATGCTCACGGGGAAGGCCATATAGGGGCAAAGGGACACTTTTCACATGCTATTCTCAGAATATTCTGTTTCTTAGTCTGAGTATTAAGTACATGGTTGTTTATCTTATTATTTTTGAAACTCTCAATATGTTTTATACCTGTTTCTATAGGTAGGATTCATTTAATAGAAAATGAGACATGAAGAGGATAAAGAACCATCCAAAATATGGCTACCTTTTTATGGTAAAGCCATAAAGGGCTAAAAGCTAAATCTTTGGATTCCCATCATGTCCATTTCTCTGCCAGGTGACAATGTTGTGAATCGTAATGAGGCTAATATGTGTTTGGCCAGAGAATTACTAAGTCCAGACCTCAATCAGCCATCCCTGCCTACATGGTCCTAAGGGAAATGTGTACATAGAAAAATGTCCTATTGACTGATGAAGAAAAACTTCAGTGCTGACTAGGTCCTTGATCCCTAAACCCAGTGTAATCTCTGGTGAGTACACTGGCCTGGGAAGAGAAGTTCTCTTTTCTAGGCTGCAGATGGCCAGACCCTAGAATCACAGCAAGGTGAACGGCTTTTTCACCCCATTCTCCCTAACTATGCCCAAGTTTTGAATTGCGTGTTACCCTGATGGCGACAATAGTTTTTACCCTGGCAGGCCAGCCAGCAAGCAGAACAAAATGTCTCTTGTGTGTGTGCTTATTCATATCCTGCTACAATCCATTTCTTTGTAAAAGCTGCCCAGTCAGAATCCTTGCCCTCAAATAAAAATGATACTTTTGAGAATGGAGTCAAAAGTGAGTTGTGAATTCATTCTGGCCAACAGACACCATTGTCTTTTCTTATTTAGAGGCTATCTTCAGGCCATTGGGACCACAGAGGCAGGTAGGTAATGAAGACCCACCTGTCCTGTAAATATAGACAACTTAAGGAATTCAAGCCTCTGGTAACTTGTGAACAAGTCTAATCACAAAATTTCTTTATCTGCATTCTTATTATGTGACTATAAAAAGATATCAAAAGTACATTTAAATTTTCCTATAGAGAGGGAATATGCAGATCATAATGAAGGTAAGAAAATGCTTATAACCATAGGCTTATTCTCACCAAAGAAAATGTGCCCATATACAAAATGCACCATTTTGAAGTTTTAGGCACCATGTGGTGGTGGTGGGTTGAAATGTCCATGGTGGGTTCTTTCGGTTTTTCTTCCCCTCATATTATATGTTTATATTGTTCAATCTAAAGGTTTCTATACTACCACCTCTTCCCTCACCTCATCTCTAGCCCCCGACCTTGCTCCTTTGTATGAAGGTGCAGCCTGAAAACATGTTCCAAAAAATATCATATACTTAGAGACAAAGGAAATAGTTGCCTAGCAACAAGGCCTGTTAGAAATTTTGAGCATTCTTTTACTTTCCATTTTAGGGCAATGCTCAGGAAGCTGTTTGCAAAGAGATCCAAGACTAAGATCTCTTTGTCTAAGAACTCTAAGACAGAGGGAAAGGAGAAGGAGGAGGAAGAGTTGGGGGAGAAGGGGGAGGAAAGCATTAAGGTCTTTCCATCACAATCTAACTGCTGTTCTCATTGGCAATGGGATGGAGAGTCTTGTCCATAGGTGGGATGGAGCACTTCACTTTTCCATTCCCCTTATGGTTTCCCCAATGTTTCCCACTCTTAACATGGGATTCTAGTCCATTAGCCAAGCTGATACAGAAAGGGACTAAGGAGGCTGATCTTGCTCTGTCAGCTATCCAAGCTCTCTTGTCGGGAGTAGCAGCAACTTAAGGTTTATTTTGGCTGTTATTAGTCTTCCTTAAAACATCCACCAGCCCAGAGACTCCCCTTCCTCCCCTGGGTGGAGGGCGTGGGAGCTCACCGCAGGAATCTGCTGGGTTTGGAGATTCCAAACAGGGTCATGTGCCAGAGATAGATACACTCGGTCACAGGCCGGTGAGCACGGAGTGTGGCCCGAGACTGGGAAGATGGGAGTCATTGACTGCTTTTCTCTAGGGGTTCATTGAGGAGGGGGCCCCCAGGGCGGAGATTGGGAGACTGCCATTTTCACTCTTGTCCTCCAAAGCTGTACTGAAAGCTTGCAGGGAACCAAAGCTACCTGAGAGAAAACCCGAGCAGATTACTTAGCCCGGACGGGCAAGGGTGGGGCAATTCCGCCTCTGGCAAAGACATTTGGGAACCATGGCAGCAGGCCCCTCCCCTAGAAGATCAGCAAGAACAGCCAGCCAAGACCAAGTTTACCGATCAATGAGAGTGGCAGAACTCCAGCTTTAGGGGAATATTGCACATAGAATTCATGGTTTTTTCCCCATGATTCTTTAGTCTTTCAAAGTTAAATTTTTTTAACTTTTTTTTTGAATTTTTCTTTTTCCCCTTTTCAACCAACATCTTATCAATCCCTTTTTTAAAAATCTTTTTTATTTTTCATTTTTAGAGTCATATTCTATCGCTTCATAGTAGTTGGGATACAGTTTCTTCTAACAGACCAAAATATACCTTAAATCTCTAGTGTATGGCTTTATTCTAGTCTCCTGCCTGATCACATTCTCTCCCTTTTTTTTAAATTTCTCTTCTTATTTTACAACCTTCTTATCAATTCCTTTTATAAAATCTTTTATAATTTTCATCTTTACAGTCATATTCCATCCCTTCATCATATTTACCCTTATTTTTGTACATAAATGTTTTTCTTTCTTTAAAATTTTGGGATAAAGTTTCTTCTAACAGACCAAAATACACCCAAAATCTACTGTGTGACACTGATCTATGCACCAGCCTGATCATATTTGATCATATTCTGTTTTTTTTTTCTTTATTCTTTCTTTCCCTTTCTTTTCCCCTGGTTTCAGGTCTCTTCTGATTTGTTTAGTGTATTATTTTTCTGGGGTCGTTGTTACCCTGTTAGCATTTTGTTCTCTCATTCATCTATTCTCCTCTGGACGAAATGACAAGATGGAAAAAAATCACCTAAAAAAAAAAAAAGAACAAGAGACAGCCCATTCTTCTCTAGTGTCCATGGAACAGTCTCCAGAATAGATCATATCATAGGTCACAAATCAGGTCTCAACTGGTACCAAAAGACTGGGATCATTCCCTGCAAATTTTTGGACCACACTGCTTTGAAACTAGAAAGAACATAACACTACAAGCCTTTCTCAAGAAACAAGAAAGGTCTCAAATACACAACCAGACCGTACACCTAAAGGAGCTGGAGAAAAAACAGCAAATAAAGCCTGAACCCAGCAGGAGAAGAGAAATAATAAAGATCAGAGCAGAAATAAATGAAATAGAAACCAAAAGAATAGAACAGATCAATGAAACTATGAGTTTTCTGAGGTGTAATGAGTTATAGAACAGTAAAGTCATAGAAACAACATCAATAGAAGCAAATTGTTCCAAATACACTATATGTACAATTAGGAATGGATAGGCCATGTGATACCTATAGCATATGTTTCTGAACAACATAATGAAATATTTAATAATGTCAGAAAATGTCCATGATAGAAAATCAATTAAAATACAACAGTATTCATCCGATAGAGGTACAGTGGATTTTTTTATTATTATTATGTTATTTTATAGTTTTCTCAGTGCAGATTCTTTGCCTCTTTGGTTAAATTTACTCCTAGGTATCTTATGGTTTTGGGTGCAGTTGTAAATGGGATCGGCTCCTTAATTTCTCTTTATTCTGTCTTGTTGTTGGTGTACAGGAATGCCACTGATTTCTGTGCACTGATTTTATATCCTGCCATTTTACTGAATTCCTGTATGAGTTCCAGCAGTTTTGGGGTGGAGTCCTTTGGGTTTTCCACATAAAGTATCATATCATCTGCAAAGAGTGAGAGTTTGACTTCTTTGTGATTTAGAGGCCTTTTATTTCTTCTTCTTGTCTGATTGCTGTGGCTAGGACTTCTAATACTATGTTGAATAGCAGTGGTGATCATGGACATCCCTGTCGTGTTCCTGACCTCAGGGGGAAAGCTCTCAGTCCTTCCCCATTGAGAATGATATTCACTGTGGGTTTTTCATAGATGGCTTTTATGATATTGAGGTATCCCTCTATCCCTATATTCCAAAGAGTTCTGATCAAGAAAGGACGCTGTACTTTGCCAAATGCTTTTCCTGCATCTATTGAGAGGATCATATGGTTCTTGTTCTTTCTTTTATTAATGTACTGTATCACATTGATTGATTTGTGGATGTTGAACCAACCTTGTAGCCGAGGGATAAATCCCACTTGGTCGTGGTGAATAATCCTTTTAATGTACTGCTGGATCCTATTGGCTAGTATTTTGGTGAGAATTTTTGCATCTATGTTCATCAAAGATATTGGTCTGTCATTCTCCTTTTTGATGGGGTCTTTGTCTGGTTTGGGGATCAAGGTAATGCTGGTCTCATAAAACGAGTTTGGAAGTTTTCCTTCCATTTCTACTTTTTGGAACAGTTTCAGAAGAATAGGTATTAATTGTTCTTTAAATGTTTGGTAGAGGGTGCCTGGCTGGCTCAGTCGGTTAAGCGACTGCCTTCGGCTCAGGTCATGATCCTGGAGTCCCGGGATCGAGTCCCGCATCGGGGTCCCTGCTCAGCAAGGGGCCTGCTTCTCCCTCTGACCCTCCCCCCTCTCATGTACTCTCCCTCTCTCTCTCTCATTCTCACTCTCTCAAAATAAATAAATAAATCTTTAAAAAAAATAAAAATAAATAAAAAAAAATAAATGTTTGGTAGAATTCC
>NW_027397155.1:2155035-2175817 GCF_003265705.2 Callorhinus ursinus | reverse complement strand
GTTTTTTGGGAGATTTTTGATGACTGCTTCAATTTCCTTAGTGGTTATAGGTCTGTTCAGGTTTTCTATGTCTTCCTGGTTCAGTTTGGGTCGTTTATACATCTCTAGGAATGCATCCATTTCTTCCAGATTATCTAATTTGCTGGCATAGAGTTTCTCATAATATGTTCTTAAAATTGTTTGTATTTCTTTGGTGTTGGTTGTGATCTCACCTCTTTCATACATGATTTTATTTATTTGGGTTCTTTCTCTTTTCTTTTTGATATGCCTGGCCAGGGGTTTATCAAACTTGTTAATTTTTTCAAAGAACCAGCTCCTAGTTTCATTGATCTGTTCTACTGTTCTTTTGGGTTCTAGTTCATTGATTTTTGCTCTAATCTTTATTATTTCTCTTCTCCTGCTGGGTTTAGACTTTATTTGCTGTTCTTTCTCCAGCTCCTTTAGGTGTAGGATCTGGTTGTGTATTTGAGAACTTTCTTGTTTCTTGAGAAAGGCTTGTATTGCTATGGACAGTTGTGTTTTCGTTTTCATTTGTTTCCATGAATTTTTTAAATTCTTCTTTAATTTCCTGGTTGACCCATTCATTCTTTAGTAGGATGCTCCCTAGCCTCCATGTATATGAGTTCTTTCTGACCTTCTTCTTGTGAATGAGTTCTAGTTTCAAAGCATTGTGGTCTGAAAATATGCAGGGAATGATCCCAATCTTTCGGTACCAGCTGAGACCTGACTTGTGACCTAGGATGTGATCTATTCTGGAGAACGTTCCATGGGCACTAGAGAAGAATGTGTATTCTGTTGCTTTGAGATGGAATGTTCTGAATATATCTGTGAAGTCCATTTGGTCCACTGTGTCATTTAAAGTCTTTATTTCCTTGTTGATGTTTTGCTTAGATGATCTGTGCATTTTAGTGAAGGGGGTGTTAAAGTTCCCCATTATTATTGTATTGTTGTTGATGTGTTTCTTTGCTTTTGTTATTAATTGGCTTATATAATTGGCTGCTCCCATGTTAGGGGCATAGGTATTCAGAATTGTTAGATCTTCTTGTTGGATAGACCCTTTAAGTAGGATATAGTGTCCTTCCTCATCTCTTATTACAGTCTTTGGTTTAAAATCTAATTTGTCTGATATAAAGATTGCCACCCCAGCTTTCTTTTGGTGTCCATTAGCATGGTAAATGGTTTTCCACCCGCTCACTTTCAATCTGGGAGTGTCTTTGCATCTAAAATGAGTCTTTTGCAGACAGCATATCAATGGGTCTTGTCTTTTTATCCAATCTGAGAGCCTGTGTCTTTTGATTGGGGCTTTTAGCTCATTTACATTCAGGGTAACTATTAAAAGATATGAATTTAGTGCCATTGTATTGCCTGTAAGGTGACTGTTACTGTATATTGTCTGTTTTCCTTTCTGGTCTATGTTACTTTTAGGCTCTCTCTTTGCTTAGAGGACCCCTTTCAATATTTCTTGTAGGGCTGGTTTTGTGTTTGCAAATTCCTTTAGTTTTTTTTTTTAAGGTTTTATTTATTTGTTTGACAGAGAGGGACACAGCGAGAGAGGGAACACAAGCAGGGGGAGAGGTAGTTGGCAAGTAGGCCTCCTGTGGAGCAGGAAGGCTGATGCGGGGCTCAATCCCAGGACCCTGGGATCATGACCTAAAATGAAGGCAGACACCCAACAACTGAGCCACCCAGGCGCCCCGCAAATTCCTTTAGTTTTTTTTGTCCTGGAAGCTTTTTATCTCTCCTTCTATTTTCAGTGACAGCCTAGCTGGATATAGTCTTCTTGGCTGCATATTTTTCTCATTTAGTGATCTGAAGATATTGTGCCAGTCCTTTCTGGCCTGCCAGGTCTCTGTGGATAGGTCTGTTGCCAATCTAAGGTTTCTACCATTGTAGGTTACAGATCTCTTCTCCCGAGCTGCTTCAGGATTTTCTCTTTGTCTCTGAGACTCATAAGTTTTACTATTAGATGTTGGGGTGTTGACCTATTTTTATTGATTGTGAGGGGGGCTCCGTGCCTCCTGGATTTTGATGCCTGTTTCCTCCCCCACATTAGGGAAGTTCTCTGCTATAATTTGCTCCAATATACCTTCTGCTCCCCCTTCTTCTTCTGGGATCCCAATTATTCTAATATTGTTTCATCTTATGGTATCACTTATCTCTAAAATTCTGCCCTCTTGATCCAGTAGTTGTTTATCTCTCTTTTTCTCAGCTTCTTTATTTTCCATCATTTGGTCTTCTATATCACTAGTTCTCTCTTCTGCCTCATTTATCCTAGCAGTTAGAACCTCCATTTTTTAGTGCACCTCATTAATATCCTTTTTGATTTTGACTTGGTTAGATTTTAGTTCTTTTATTTCTGCAGAAAGGGTTTCTCTAATATCTTCCATGCTTTTTTCAAGCCCAGCTAGTATCTTTAAAATCATCATTCTGAATTCTAGTTCCAACATCTTATTAATGTCCGTATTGAATAGGTCCCTGGCAGTCGGTACTCCCTCTTGTTCTTTTTTTTGAGGTGATTTTTTTACGTTTTGTCATTTTGTCCAGAGGAGAATAGATGAATGAGAGAACAAAATGCTAACAGGGTAACAATGTCCCCAGAAAAATATACGCTAAACAAATCAGAAGAGACCTGAGACTGGGGGGAAAGAAAGGGAAAGAAGGAGAAAAGAAAAAAAAAAAGAAAAAGAATAATATAAAACAAAGAAACAAACAAAAAAAACAGAATGTGATGAAATATGATCAGGCTGGTGCATAGATCACTGCGACACACTAGATTTTGGGCAGATTTTGGTCTGTTAGAAGAAAGTGTCTCCCAAAATTTGAAAGAAAAACTTATATACGTTCAGAAATAAGGGTATGTATGATGAAGTGATGGAATATCATTGTAAAGATGAAAATTATAAAAGATTTTCTAAAAGGAATTGATAAGAAGTTGATTGAAAAAAGAAAGAAGAGGATTAAAAAAAGGGAGAGAATGTGATCAGGCAGTAGACTAGAACAAACCATACGCTAGATATTTAGGGTATATTTTGGTCTGTTAGAAGAAACTGTATCCCAAAATTTTAAAGACAGAACAATATACCAAAAATAATGTTAACTACTATGAAGGGATAGAATGTGACTCTAAAAATGAAAAATAAAAAGTTTTTTTTAAAAAAGGGATTGATAGGTGTTGGTTGAAAAAGGGAAAAAGAAAAAGAAAGTTAAAAAAAATTAACCCTGAAAGACTAAAGAATCATGGGGAAAAAGCCATGAATTCTATGTGCAGTATTTCCCTAGTCTCAGAGTTCTGTCATTCTCCTTGATCGGTAAACTTGGTCTTGGCTGGCTGTTCTTGCTGGTCTTCTGGGGGAGGGACCTGTTGCCATGGTTCTCAGATGTCTTTGCTGGAAGTGGAATTGCCCCGCCCTTGCCAGTCCAGGCTAAGTAATCTGCTCAGGTTTGCTCCCAGGTAGCTTTTGTTCCCTGCAAGCTTTCCGTACAACTTTAGAGGATGAGAGTGAAAATGGCAGCCTCCCAATCTCTGCCTCATAGTAGCCAAGAACTCGGGGCCCCACTCCTCAGTGAGCCCCCAGAGACAAGCAGTCAATCACTCCCATCTTCCCAGTCTCTGGCTGCAGTCTGTGCTCACCTGGCCTGTGACCAAGCATTTCTTTCTCTGGTACATGACCCCGTGTGGAGTCTTCAAACCCAGCAGATTCCTGCGGTGTGCTCCCGTGCTGCTCATCCTGGGGGAGGAAGGGGAGTCTCTCCGGATCTGCCACTTGTTGAGTCCCTGTTGGAAGAGCAGTGGCCTAACTGTGCCGCGGATCACAGTTTATGGCAACCCTGAGCTGAAAACCCACTCCTTGGCTCCGTCTCTGCAGCCAGGTTCCCTGCTCTGATCCCTGGGAGCTCTGCCACACTCAGGCACCCCCTTCTTTCTGTGACCCTGAGGGTCCTGAGACCACACTGTCCCAGAAAGGGTTCCAGCCCCGCTTAGCTACTGGAGCAACATCCCTCAGCGGAGCAGAGTTCTATAATTTCTCATTTTGTGCTCCACTGCTCTATCACTTGCTAGCAGCAGCTGACAGAGGCCCCCTCCCCCGCCATCTATCTTCCCGAATATCGCCTTGGATTCACTTCTCCTCACGTCCTACCTTCCAGAAAGTGGTTGCTTTCCTGTTCAGAGTTGTTGCTATTCTTTTCTTTGATCTTCTGTAAAGTTCATAGGTGTTGAGAATGGTTTGATCCCTATCTAGCTGAATTCCTTGGACCAGATGAAATTTAGGTCTCCTACTCCTCTGCCATCTTGCTCCTCCTCTCCTCTAGATTTCTTGACAGAGTTTGTAGCCTTAGTCAAAGACCAGCCATGTGATGCAAATGCACTGAAAGCATGCAGTTCTCATTAGTATTGTCTGAACAAACCCCAGCCTGTTTTGTAAAAGTTGTCTGAAACAATCACATAGTCTCTTTTGTGAAATCCAAGAAGGATGACTGCCAAACTGATGAAGTGTCAATCACCAGCCCAACCTATAAGACAGCCTGTCCTATGACCCAGCAATTGCACTACTAGGTATTTACCCCAAAGATACAGAGGTAGTGAAAAGGGGCACATGCACCCCAATGTTTATAGCAGCAATGTCCACAGTAGCGAAACTGTGGAAGGAGCCAATATGCCCTTCAACAGATGAATGGATAAAGAAGATGTGGCTCATATATACAATGGAATATTACTCAGCCTTCAGAAAGGATGAATACCCACCATTTGCATCAACATGGATAGAACTGGAGGGTATTATGCTGAGTGAAATAAGTCAAGCAGAGAAAGACAATTATCATATGTTTTCATTCATATGTAGAACATAAGGAATAACACAGAGGACCACAGGGGAAGGGAGGGAAACCTGAAGGGGTTAGAAATCAGAGAGGGAGGGAGATGAACCATGAGAGACTCTGGACTCTGGAAAATGAACTGAGGGTTTCAGAGGGGGGGGGAGGGGATGGGATAGCCAGGTGATAGGTATTAAGGAGGGCATATGTTGTGATGAGCACTGGGTGTTATATGCCACTAATGAATCACTGAACACTACATCAAAAACTAATGATGTATTATACAGTGGATAACATAATAATTAAAAAAAGACAGCCTATCCTCTAATCTAGGCAAGGGTCTTAGGGTAGTGTTCTCAATGTTGGCAATTGACATTTTGGGCCAAATAATACTTTGTTGTGGGGCTCTCCTGTGGCTTGTAGGGTGTTTAGCAGCAGCATCCCTGGCCCCCATTCACTAGACACCAGTAGCATTCCCCTCCAGTTTTGACAACAAAAATTGACAAGCAAAATCTCCCAGGCTGAGAAACACTGAGTTATAGAGATTGTAAAAGTCTTTTCCCGGGTGGAACTATTATACTCATTTTTGTTTGGCCACGAATTCACTCGTACACTGTAACATTTAACAAATGAGGTTCAGAATTATTACTAATTGGTAACTCTCTCAAGTCTGCAAAGCATTGTCCTATATATATCCTTTACTCATTCATTGCAGCAAACACATATTAAACACCTACTTTGTGCAGGCACCATGCTGGTTGCTAGAGCCACAAGTTCAAGAGACAACTTTGCAAGGGGCCTAGAGTATGGGGGGAGATGAAGCATGAGTGAGTCTCTCAGAGGCACCATTTAGAAATGTAGCAGATGTCTCCTGAGATGTGAGCAGAATGTGTAGGATCCCAGGTGAGGGTGGAGCTCCCAGGAGCTTAAATTAGAAGCAAAGCTCTGTGCTGCAGCTGAAACGTGGTATTTTTTCAGACTGATGGATTTAGGGAGTGGTTGGGGAGCTGTGAGACCTTCAAGAGCATTTTAGAATGTGTATTATGATCATCTCTCTTTTAAGGATAAAAAAAAAAAAACCCTGCAAGGTTAAACATTTAGCTTAGGGTCACTTAGTTAGATTGCAACAAAATTAACCTGTCAATGGGTTAAGCTGGATAAACACTGTTGCCTTTTCCAGTAGAATACAAAGTTATAAGAGAGACCCAGGGAATATTTTTGACAAATAGTCCTCTCCATCCTCCCAAAAACTATAATGACAAAAATAATATTCCCTTACATTAGTACATTTCACAAGGCACAATCACAGACCTTATAACCCATGATCTTTCCACCAACCGTGGCAGTTAGACAGTAGGCATGCATTATCATCCCTGCTTTAGAGAGAGAAGGGAGACACTCAGGGAGTGTGTTGACATACAGTGTTCACAAAGCATGCTGCCTTTCTCAGCATGGATACATAGCTCCCATCGCAGAATGTAATGGTTCATTGTATTTTAGCTTGTCATTGCATTTTAGCATGGGGTACCACCATCATTTTGCTATCCTTAAAACCAGTTCAATTTCTGCACTTGGAGCTGAAATTATAGTGTCTCAAAACTAAATTTAAAAAGAGCAATTTACAGCTGTCCCCATGAAGAAGCAGAACCAATCAATGTAATAAAAAAAATTTAAGATCATTCTGTACTTTGTACAGTTGCTATTGCAGTCGTGTGACTCATAGGGAGCAGCAAGCTGCCTGTCATTATGGAATATTTAGAAAGCAGAACAGTGCTTGGCCTGAGGTAGGTACTCAGGTACTGGGTTAGAAGGACAGATGGACGGAAAACTGAATGGATGGACGAGAAGGTAAATGGAAGGATGGTTCCTGTCAGACGACTGAGAGATGGTGACCTTTTCTCAACATCATGGCCTTTGCTATTTGTTAGGAATAAGCTCCTTGTCACTGGCTTCCATGGGTTTCTAACCCCAGTTCTTATTCGAAAGGAGGGCAAGAACAGATGAAAAATATTGAAATCAAGGGCAGCCTATAGTTTGGAAATCTCCTTTCTAAGGGAGAGGTGTTCAAGACCCATTATGTTTGCCACAAATACTGTCATGATCAGGCTCAAAGAAGACTCCCTCCCCACTTCCTTTCTACCATATCCAGGTAGTCACCATGTCCTGTCACACCTCCCTCTCAGCGGGCATTTCAAAAATGTCTCCTCACTTCGATTTCAATCCTGGTTACTAAAGTGACAAGACCCCTAGGCACCTAATTTCTGGGCTGTCACCCTAATGTATTAACTTGTTTGTCTTCATATTCTTCCATTCCACCTTGAGCAGCATGTTCAAACTAAAATTTAAATACATCTTTTGTTGTTTCTTCTGTCTTCCAAAACTTCTAATGGCTGTACATGATGAAGGTCAAGTTTCTTACTCCAGCACACTATGCCTCCCATGATGGGGCCCTTCCTATTTTCTCTTTACATAAACCTACTCAAACCTGAATGGTCTCTTTATTGTACCCAGAACATGTTTTGCATGTCACCTCCTACCATTTATTCTTTTGTTGAATATTTACTGAGAACCTTCTATGTAAGCCATGTGTATTCATTCATGAGTATTCAGAAAAAGAATTTGAAAAGACAAACCTCCTGCCCTCAAGTGGCTCAGTATCCTGGGGTATATGAGAAAGCTATTTTATTAGGGAGTGAATGTGCTGCCATAGGTTAGGAGCAAAATACAGAAGAAACTCAGGGGAGGAACACCTAAATCTTGTGCTTCCTATTTTGGATCAGTTCTGTAACTGTTGCTCAACACTTCCTGTATTATAATTTCACTTCTACTCTATTTTATAATTATTCATCACCTCTCAAGTCAGAGATGAATTTTACTTCTGGTTCCTGAAAACCCAGTCTGTGCCAGACCACCACACAGCAACACGTACAACAGTGAGCAGTTGCCAGTTACCTATTCTCTGAGAGATGCCATACTGGAAGCTTTATACACATTTTCCCAATTGATTTCCACAGTGCAATAAGCATGATTGATGCATTCATAAGATCTCTATTTTACATAATGATATCAAACAACTTGTCCAACCACTATTAGGTGGAGGAGGCAGGATTAGAAGCCCGTCGGTGTGATGGCAAGACCTGTGCTCTTATTCACCTCCAAATCTTAACGTACCAATGATTTAGTGATGAATGAATGAATGTCCCTCTTTCTTTGTTGGTGATTCCTTTTCCAGTAGGATTTCATAAAGCTTTGGAAGAGGTCAGACACATTCCAACATTTTTCTTTTCCTTTAAAATGAGGGATGTTGAAATGGAATTGATAAAAGTGCAATTAGTCATTCCAGAGAAGCCACAAACGCCAGGCACATGCAAGGTATTGGGATTGATAAGGGTGATGAATACTGAATGTTAACCTGAAAAGGCTGGAAATGGAGCCCTTGCAGTTATCTAGATGGGATCACATTATGTGTTCTGTTCCATGCGACCAATAAAATAATGGGACCAGGGATGACAATTCCAGGGGAGGGAGATGGTCGCTTTCTGGAGAGCTTCCTCAAGTTCCCCTCCTCCCCTAGCCAATCTAGCTGCCTTACTTTGTCCTCTCTGCTGAGAGAGGACTTCTCATTCTTCTCCAGCTGCAAGGCATTAAAGGGACAGAATTACAGGGAGGAAGCTTGCCTGTGCACAGGGAAAATGAGCGGCACTGGGTTTGGCAGGATTTGGCAGCTGTTCCACGTCGGCCACTGTAATAAGGTAAGGGAAGGGGGATTGTGCTAATGAACAAGGCTGGTCAGTTGGCTCATACCCCACCTCTCATCTGAACATGTCTTTGGGCTCCAGAGAGGTTTTTATAGCCTTAGGGCTTTTTAAATCCTCTGATGATGCTGGCATAGCTGAAGCAAACCTTGAGGATACACTCCAGGTTAGACCTGTCAGCAGAAGTTATGATTAAGTGCAAAGAACATGGAACTTGACTTCAGAAAATGCAGTTCTGACTGCAGCTTGGCCTCTTGGCAGTTATGGGGCCATCTCTGAGCTTCAGCTTATCATCTGTAAATGGAGATAAAATACCCGCAGAAGGGTTGTTTTGATGATTACATACCATTTTACTTATGGGAGAGTCTAAAACATGAGACATTTCTTATTTTTTCTTATCTTTAAATGCCCAGTTGAAGATTCCTCCCATCCCCACCCCAGTGGACTTTGATGGAGACTGGTCTCGGATGACTGATAAGAACAAATGAGTAGGGCTAAGATGCAAAAGCAAATGATTGTACAGTTGGGCCCCCAAACCGTGTATGAATTAATATCTCTAGCCTCTTTCCTCAGCAACTAAGGAAAATTCTGGCATTTTCTGCTCTTCTGGGCTCTGGTTGGTCAAATTACCCTTTATCGGTCTGAAGACCACCTGGAATTGATCAAGTAATTAACAATTTTCCTTGTTCTCCTATAGTTTTTTAACTGTTATCCATTGTACTTAATTTAGCCTAAGAACTAAAATCTAATCCCAAATGAATAATACAGAATGCAGTAAGAGATTGGAATATGTAATGATTTCAAAATACTGTGAGAACTGTCTTTGTCCAAAAATTATATTTGCTTTCTGTTTGAAAAAATAGAAAGTGCCTTGCTCATAGAATTTGCCTCAAATCAGGCAGGAGATTTGCAAACTTATTTTGTCACAGTCCACATTTGTGCTCTTGGTGATAATAAAAGGCAGGACTGAGCTAGCCCATTGGATGCCTTGGTACAAAGTACTTTCTCTGGATGGAAGCAGACCAGCAATGTGATAAGCAGAGTGCAGGCTCCATTCCAGCTCCTCCCAGGTTGGTGCTCTTGTGTGAAACCTGGACCACTGTTCCTGGTGGCCCTGATTAATAGGATTACAGCAACCCCTCTTCTTTAAAGCCTTTGTCTGCAGTATCAGTAGAGAGTGATTATGGGTTTCATGCAAACTTCTATATGTCTTATTCCAATATCAAGTATGAGTCAAGGATTGCTTAAAATTATAAAGAAAAAACATTGGTTAAAGTGTTAATAAACATTTATTTAGTACCTACAATGTGCTAACCATTGAGATAAATGCTTTCAAAGGCATTGTTTCATATGATCCCAAAGTAAACCTGGAGAAAGGTATTATCATCCTTATTTTACAGCTGAAGAGATTGTGCCTCAGAGGTGAAATATAATCACACAGGAAACAAATATCAGAGCCAAATTTTGACTTGAAGTCTCTTTTTTTAAATAGCATTATGCTGCCTTAAAACTTCCTATCTGTGTGATATTGTCAAATTCCCTTTATCCCAGTGTTAGTTGGCACATAGATTATTCCTCCAGGGTGACTGTGTAGGAGATAGGCTGATACTACACTGTACAACACAGCTTTAATTTGGATGAATTATTTTCTTTTCTTTTTTTTTGATTGATTATATCTTCACTTGTCAGTATTGTGAGCTGGTCAGAGAAAATAAAAAATGATCCATTTGACCTACCAGCATCCATGAGGCAACGTGCCTAATAAGAAATCTATCCATTCATTACTTTAATCATTTGTTCAACACAAAAACATTTATTGGTATCTTGTTTTAGACTTTGCTGGGCATCATTCAGTGTTATGAAAATAAGAATGGGATTTCAAGAAAGGGTTTTGCTCAAGTAGGGAATACATTCATGTAAACAGATATTTAGAATAGTCATCCTACAAAGGTATGCCAAGGTGTTGTCATCTCTAAAAGTCCTCCTGAGTTATATTACTTACCTTTTGTGTTATGATAGCACAACATACATAATGCTTTGTTAGCATTCAGCCATATAATGTGGAAATTTTCTGGTTATATTTTTATCTCCCAGATGGAAAGTATGCTACTCACTGGCAGGGATTTTCTCTTCTCTTTATCCCATGCCTGCTCTGTCTTTGTGATTATAAATATTGGGTAATTAGGTCACATAGTATAGAAAATGTGCTAAAAAGAGTAATGTACCAGCTTCAATGGGAGCATGATGAAAGAGTTGGGAAATTCTCAGAGGAAGTTATTCTTGAGAGAGAAGAAAGGAGAGTTAACAAGTGCAATAATGTAAAGTTGAAAAGAATGATGAAGGAGGAGGAAAAAATCATGGACATGAAGTCAGAATGTATAGCATAATCAAAGAGAGCCATAGAGGTATGGCATATGCTAAGGGAACAGTGAATGACCTAAGAGGCAGGAGTGAGGGGTAATTAAACATGGATGGGCAAGAGATGACAACAGGTAAGCACACTGATAGACTTTTGAAAGGAGTTGTATAGAAGGAACAGAGTTTGAACCATGTGGTGTATGGGCAATAAGGGTCATAGAATGTTTGCTAGGAAGGAGGCTGATGCATAGGAGAGGTGTTTTTCAAAGATCACTCAATTTTCAGTTCACCATTTTTATATGCATGTTTCTGCTGTTTGGATTTTTAGGGTGGGAGAAGATGGGATGACACAAGGGAGGTTAAGTTGCAAGGAGCAGTCATGGTAGGGATATTAGAAGAGTTATCATCTGAATCTGTACTCTTATTTTAGTTCACAGGGAATTATAAAAGAAATTGCATATGGGTATAAGTATTAAGGATGGGATTCGGAGTTCTATTCATTTCAATAATGTCTGCCAAATGAAAAATTTCTGGGTCTTTATTAAATTTCCCAGAATACTAGTTGGTGGTTTTAAGACTGCTGCAAACTCTGAATTTTTAGAAAATTGCTCTGTTCCTATGACTACCTGAGTAATTTTTGGAAAAATAATAACCAAAACACAACAGATTGCTTCATTATACTCTCAGTAGCCAGGGTTAGGCAATACTACCCTCTCTTTTTCCTCTTTTTTCTGGACCTGGTTCTAACTCTGCACAACTATCAGGTTCATTTTCATATGGGTTTCTTTGCTTGTGTCTCATGTTGTCAAACCACTGTATAATTATTGAGTCATATCAACTTCTTGACAGCATTATATGATGAAAATAGTGAAGAGTTGGCTCATCTGCCCAGTATGTAGTTCTGCAAAACTGTGTACAGTTAACTGTAGCTGATGGTTGCTACCTTGAGAGCTTATCCTTAGGCACAGAGGGTGATGCAGTACAAGTCATAACTAAAGTCAGAATACCCATGTTTGAGTCCCAGCTTTACCAGCTCATCCATAAAGTGGAAATCATACTAAAATGGAAATTTGTCTTCCTTTTCTATCTCAAAATATTTCTGTATGAAGCATGAACAGATGAAAATGCCAATCACTGTGTTCCAGCTCTCTGACAAGAGGTATTGGTTTTGAGATGGATCTTAATTAGACCTGAGGCCTATCAGAGAGAAGTTCCATGAGAACCAATTCAGGTTAATAAGGGACAATAAATTATAGGCCATGTGAAAAAAATTACTGGGAACTTCATTATTTTTCTTTAAAAAAGGTGTTAAGGTATTTCACCCCAATAAAGAAGAAAGGTTAAGGCTGCTAGAATGGGTTAGGGATGTCAAGAGTAATGATGGATTGTATTGGAATGAAGCTGAGAACATGAAAGTGAAATAGAGATGGGGAAAATTTGGATTTTTGTAGATATTTTGGCCACTGCATCAAACTTTATTTAGAGACTGTTAACTGAATTTTTCAGGTATAGGAGTCTATAAATTTTCTCTTTTGGTTTAAACAATTTTGGAGTGGAATTTTCTGTCATTTGTACTTCAAAGAGTCCTATTAGTTTTGGTAAAGTTGATTAGATAAATTATGTCCAGTGCTGCTCTTTAGGCTGTGATTTCTCAGCAAAGCAAATTTGGAAATGTAGCCATTTTATTGTTTGTGGGATCACTGGCCATCTAAGCAGATGATGCAGAAGAGCTTGTCCCTTTCAAATGACCATTAAATAACCAGATTATTTTTCTAGTTTTGAAATGATTTTCACATCACATAATGAGACACTAAAAATTTTGAAGCATTATAGTACAGAATTAACCACAGAGATTAGTTATTTGAGTTATCTCTTACAATTTTTTAAACGTCCCTGAGAAACACTGGGGCTTTTTAAAGATATTATTGTGTGTTTATACACACATATTTGTATATATACACACACATATACACATATATGCACACATATATACAACCATCCACATAGATATATGGAAAGATACATGTACAATCACTTTTCTATGTATCATTTTACAATTTGGGGAGTACTTACCCATTATTTAATTTTATCTTTACAATAACTCTGGATTACTGTCTAGTCTTAGTTTTAGCATCAGTACTAGACTGGTGGTAGCTTCTAAGCTTACTTAAATGAGAAAAACATTTCAAAGAGGTTATGTGATTGCCCAGAGGCTTTCTGCCTCTAGAAAGATTGAATAGACTTAGTTTTCCCTATTTCTGCTGCCAAGTACAACTAAAAACCCCAGAAATTATGTGTAAAATAAACACTAAGAAGACTTTGAAAAACAGAAAAAGACAAACAGGCTAGGGTTTTGGGGATCCAAAGAACAACATGGTGGTAAATTTCTTGGGTTTTCTTTTGCCTCATATATCCGGGACTGAATGTTAGAGAAATTAGCAACTTAGAAACACCAGTGGGTATAGATTTAAAAAATACCCCAAGAAAAATCCACTCTCTCTCTCACCATAGAACTAGGAAAGGGGCAGCCTAGCAAGACAAAAAACTTTCAGACAACAACATGCTGCTCTGACCAAGCACCACAGAAAAGAACTGAGGATCCACGTGAAACTTCAGGCAGGACAGACTAAGTGAAAAGCCTAAACTTTCACCATTGACAGGCTGTAATGATATGTCCTAGCCCCAGTGACAAGGTGAGCAGAGGCCTACGAGGAAGCTGGCACTTTCAGCTTGCTAGGTGATAGTGAGCCTCCCCAGGCCACCTTGTGGAGACCACATAGGACGCTGGACTTCCACACTCACCCGAAAGCAATGAAGTACTCTACCCCTCCCCCCGTTTTGGAGTTGTATCAGAGGAGGCCTGGTGGAGAGTCAGAATTTATCACCACTCAGTAATAATGAGGTCAAACCTCTGCAGGTTTAGTGGAAGCCAGGTGGAGACAATAACACGGCACCACTCCTCCTCCCAACCAGAATGGTATCAGCAGAATTCTAGCGGAAAGCAGGAGCTACCATCCATACCCAGCAGTGACCTCTTCTTTTTAATAGTGTCAACAGAAACTAAGTGGGACACCTGGACTTCTACTCAATCTGACAGTAATGACATGGTAGACACTTTCCCTGTTGGCACAGTGTCAAAGGAGGCCCACTAAAACAAGATTTAAATAAGACTGAGTCCCATAATATCTAAAAGGTCTAGGTTTCAATAGAAACTCATTTATACAAAGAACTAGGAAAATCTCAACTTGAATGAAAAACATACTAATAGACACTAAGACTATTAGAGGTAACACAGATGTTGGAATTATCTGACTGGGATTTTGAAGGAGCCATTATAAAAATTCTTCAATGAATAATTATGTATATATTTTGAAACAAATGAACAAAATAAAAGGTTTCAGGAAATAAATGGAAGATCTAAAGAATGACCAAATGGAATTTTATTTTGTTTTCCAAATGGAATTTTAGAACTGAAAAATACAGTAACTAAAATAGAAAACCCAGTAGACAGATTCAACAGCAGGATGGAGGGGGGAGAGGGAAGTATCAGTGAAATGGCACAACATTTCCCCAGGGCTGAAAAAAAAAAACCTGTCAACTGAGAATCTTATATCCAGCAAAAATATCCTTAAGAAATGAAAGAAAAAACACAAGACAATTTCAGATGAAAGAAAACTAGGAAAATCTGTCACCATAAGTCCTCCATAAAAGAATGGCTAAAAGGGAAGTTCTCTACCTAGAAAAGAAATAATAAAAGACTTCAGAAATACCAGGAAGGAAGAAAAAATGCACTGTAAGGAGTAAAACTTTATGGATAATGACAACAGATTTCTTTTCTCGTGTTTTCTAAAATATGCTTGACGATCAATGCAAAAATTATAACACTGATGTGGTTATTAATTTTTTTAATTTAAATTTTATTTTAGTTCCAGAAGTTACCAACACAGTGTTATATTAGTTTCAGGTGTACAATATAGTGATTCGACAATTCCATACATCACCCAGTGCTCATCGTGACAAGGGCTGATTTTTGTAGAGGAAAATTTAAGGCATTTAAATTACAAATGGGGGAGGGTTGTAAGGGCATAAAGGGAGGTGAGGTTTCTGTCCTTCTCTGAACTGATGAAAAGTCAACACCAGCAGACTATGTTAAGTTATGCATGTATAATACCTAGAGGAATCACTAAAAAAGCTGTGTGAAGAGATATACCTCAAAAAATAATAGGTAAATCAAAATGGAGTTCTAGAAGATGTTCAAATAATCCAAAGGAAGACAGGAAAAAGAAAACAGAAATAAGCAGAAAAAAATGGATTCCATTTATATAATATTCTTAAAATGACCACGTTTTAGAGCTGTAGAACAAATTATGGTTGCGGGGGTTGGGGGTGGTAAGAGGGAGTGACTATAAAGGAGAAGCATGAGGGAAGTCTTAGTGGTGGTGGAATAGGTCTGCTTCTTGTTTGAAGTGATAGTTACCTAGTCTACACATGAAAATATAGCACAGAAGTATACACCATTGGGGGAAACCTGAGTGAAGAGTACATGGGACCTCCTGGAACAATCTCGCTATTTCCTGCAAATCTCTATCCCAAAATAAAATTTCTTTTAATAATGCAGTAAATATTAGAACCACAAGAAGACATTATGTCTCTTGTGTCCCAGCCCAACTACGGGAAAGAAAACAGCCAATGATAAAACATTAGGGATATGGAAAATCCCACATATCTTAGATGCTACTTTGCTTTTTCAAAGTCACCTGACATCTCTGTCAACATTTCTTTCCTTTTTATTTTTATTATTTTAAAAATATTTTTTCATTATGTTATGTTAGTCACCATACATCATTAGTTTTTGATGTAGTGATCCATGATTCATTGTTTTCATATAACACCCAGTGCTCCATGCAGTACATGCCCTCCTTAATATCCATCACCCATCCCCCCACCCACCACCTCCTCCCCTCTCAAAACCTCAGTTTGTTTCTCAGAGTCCATAGTCTCTCATGGTTCATCTCTCCCTCTGATTTCCCCCCTTCATTTTTCCCTTCTTTCTCCTAATGTCCTCCATGCTATTCCTTATGTTCCACAAATAAGTGAAACCATATGTTAATTGACTTTCTCTGCTTGACTTATTTCACTTAGCATAATCTCCTCCAGTCCCATCCATGCTGATGTAAAAGTTGGGTACTCATCCTTTCTGATGGCTGAGTAATATTCCTTTGTGTATGTGGACCACATCTTCTTTATCGATTCATCTTTTGAAGGGCATCTTGGCTCTTTCCACAGTTTGGCTATTGCGGACATTGCTGCTATGAACATTGGGGTGCATATGGCCCTTCTTTTCACTACATCTGTGTTTTTGGGGTAAATACCCAGGAGTGCAATTGCTGGGTCATAGGGTAGCTCTATTTTTAATTTTTTGAGGCAACTGCACACTGTTTTCCAACGTGACTATACCAACTTGCATTCCCACCAACAGGGTAAGAGGGTTTCCCTTTCTCCACAACCTCTCCAACATTTGTTGTTTCTTTCCCTGTCCATTTTTGCTATTCTAACTGGTGTAAGGTGGTATCTCAATGTGGTTTTGATTTGAATTTCCCTGATGGCTAATGATGATGAACATTTTTCATGTGTCTATTAGCCATTTGTATGTCTTTGTAGAACTGTCTGTTCATGTCTTCTGCCCATTTTTTGACTTGATTATTTGTTTTTTGGGGGGTTGAGTTTGAGAAGTTCTTTATAGATCTTGGAAATCAGTGCTTTGTCTGTAGTGTCATTTGCAAATATCTTCTCCCATTCTGTGAGTTGCCTCTTTGTTTTGTTGACTGTTTCCTTTGCTGTGCAGAAACTTTTTGTCTTGATGAAGTCCCAAAAGTACATTTTTGCTTTTGTTTCACTAACCTTTGGTGATGTATCTTGAAAGAAGTTCTAGAGGGGAGGCGGGAGGGGGGATGGGTTAGCCTGGTGATGGGTATTAAAGAGGGCACATACTGAATGGAGCACTGGGTGTTCTACACAAACAGTAAATCATGGAACACTACATAAAAAAAAAAAAAAGAAAGAAGTTGCTATGGCTGATGTCAAAGAGGTTACTGCCTATGTTCTCCTCTAATATTTTGATGGATTCCTGTCTCACATTGAGGTCTTTCATCCATTTTGAGTTTATCTTTGTGTATGGTGTTAGAGAATGGTTGAGTTTCATTCTTCTGTATATAGCTGTCCAATTTTCCCAGCACCATTTATTGAAGAGACTGTCTTTTTTCCACTGCGTATTTTTTCCTGCTTTGTTGAAGATTACTTGACCATAGAGTTGAGGGTCCATATCTGGGCTTTCTATTCTGTTCCATTGGTCTATATGTCTGTTTTGTGCCAGTACCATGCTGTCGTGGTGATCATTGCTTTGTAATATAGCTTGAAATCAGGCAACGTGATGACCCCTGCTTTGCTTTTCTTTTTTAACATTTCCTTGGTGATTCAGGGCCTTTTTTGATTCCATACAAATTTTAGAATTGTTTGTTCCAGCCCTTTGAAAAATGTCATAAATTGACAACCTGAATAGGCCAATAACCAGTAATGAGATTGAAGCAGTGATCAAAAATCTCCCAAAAAAGAAGAGTCCAGGGCCTGATGGATTCCCTGGGGAATTCTACATTCAAAGAAGAAATAATAGCTATTCTCCTGAAGCTGTTTCAAAAAACAGAAGGAAAGCTTCCAGACTCATTCTATGAGGCCAACATTACCTTAATCCCCAAACCAGGCAAAACACCATCAAAAAGGAGAATTTCAGACTGATATATTTGATGAATATGGATTCTAAAATTCTCAACAAAATCTTAGCTAATTGGATCCAACAATACATTAAAAGGATCATCCCCCACGACCAAGTGAGTTTTATCTCCGGGATGCAAGGGTGGTTCAACATTCACAGATCAATCAATGTGATAGAACACATTAATAAGAGGAGAGCGAAGAATCATATAATCCTCTCAAATGATGCAGAAAAAGCATTTGATGAAATACAGCATCCTTTCCTGATTAAAACTCTTCAGAGTATAGGGATAGAGGGAACATTCCTCAAGTTATAAAATCCATCTATGAAAAACCCACAGCGAATATCATCCTCAATGGGGAAAAGCTGAGAGTCTTTCCCTTAAGATCAAGAACACGTCAAGGATGCCCACTCTCGCCACTATTGTTCAACACAGTACTGGAAGTCCTAGCAACAGCAATCAGACAACAAAAAAAGTAAAAGGTATTCAAATTGGCAAAGAAAAAGTCAAACTCTCTCTCTTCGCAGATGATATGATACTTTATGTGGAAAATCCAAAAGCCGTGGCCACCTCCAAATCACTAGAACTCATACAGCAATTCAGTAATGTGGCTAGATACAAAATCAATGCACAGAAATCAGTTGCTTTCTTATACACTAACAATGCAACCGTAGAAAGAGAAATTAGAGAAATGACTCCATTTACAATAGCACTAAAATCCATAAGATACCTTGGAATAAACCTAACCAAAGAGGTAAAGGATCTATACTCTAGGAACTACAGAACACTCATGAAAGAAATTGACATAGACACAAAAAGATGGAAAAATTTTCATGCTCATGGATCAGAAGAATAAACATTGTTAAAATGTCTATGCTACCCAGAGCAATCTATACCTTCAATGCCATCCTGATCAAAATTTTTTCCATTTTATATTATAGTTGCAAGCTCAGAGCTCACCTGGACCCAACTATTCCATGAGGGCATTCCTAATTCTGCCAGCCCCACACTGGCATTCCACTATTTATTTTTATTTTTTTATTATTATGTTATGTTAATCACCATACATCATTGGTTTTTGATGCAGTGTTCCACGATTCATTATTTGCATACAACACCCAGTGCTCCATGCAGATCGTGCCCTCCTCAACACCTATCACCAGGCCAGCCCATCCTCCCACACCCCCTCCCCTCTAGAACCCCCAGTTTGTTCCTCAGAGTCCATCATCTCTCATGGTTCATCTCTCCCTCCAATTTCCCCCTTCATTCTTCCCCTCCTGCTATCTTCTTCTTCTTTGCTTTTTTTTTTTAACATATAATGTATTATTTGTTTCAGAGGTACAGATCTGTGATTCAATAGTCTTACACAATTCAACAGCACTCACCATAGCACATACCCTCCCCAATGTCTATCATCCAGCTATCCCATCCCTCCCAACCCCCACCACTCCAGCAACCCTCAGGTTGTTTCCTGAGATGAAGAATTCCTCATATCAGTGAGGTCATATGATACATGTCTTTCTCTGATTGACTTACTTCGCTCAGCATAACACTCTCCAGTTCCATCCACGTCATTGCAAATGGCAAGAGAAAGGGGAACCGTCTTCTGCCCATTTCTTGATTGGATAACTTGTTCTTTGGGTGTTGAGTTGGATAGATTTTGGATACTAGCCCTTTATCTGATATGTCATTTGCAAATATCTTCTCCCATTCTGTCAGTTATCTTTTGGTTTTGATAGTATTAGAAGTCCTGGCCACAGCAATCAGACAACAAAAAGAAATAAAAGGCATCATCCAAATCAGCAAAGAAGTCAAACTCTCACTCTTTGCAGATGATATGATACTTTATGTGGAAAACCCAAAAGACTCCACCCCAAAACTGCTATAACAGGGAAAAATGAACTATTGGGACCTCATCAAGATAAAAAGGTTCTCCCATACCATTTAATATGGTCATATGAAGCCTAGTGCTTTTCACTGGGTCATATTTGCTACCCTATTTACCTGACCAATTTATAAGCTTCTTAAGATCAGTTGCAAGAGTCATATTTTTTCCTCTGTACACCTGGCTCAAAGTATTTGCTAAATCCCTTATAGGCTGATGGAATGATGGTCAGGTGCATTCGTTAGAAAGCTGTTTGTATCCCATAGTTAAGAATATCTCATGGTTTATCTCCCTCTCTGATTTCTTCCTGTTCCATTTTCCCTCCTTTCCATATGATCTCTACAAGTTTGGGTTCTGCTACAGGCTTTACAGTGCCCTGGTCACTCCTGTGCTCACCTAATTATCATAACTTGCCTGCTCTGGTTCCATTCCTGACACCTGCACACCACATGCTCCGGAGAAATGTTTTCAAAGAACAGAAAGGAACCTGTTCTTTCTCAGGTTATCCAGCAAAAGTCACTTTGCATTTCTTTGACCCTGAGTACTGCACCTATTCCCAAAATCTATCATTATAGCCAGGAGGATTAAATACACAAATGAGCTTTAGCAAACCATGAACCACTCCTGGATCTGAGGGTGAAAATCAATAGTACTCAAATTAAGTGGCTGACCATCGACAGATGAATGGATAAAAAAGATGTGGTATATATACACAATGGAATATTATGCAGCCATCAAAAGGAATGAGATCTTGCCATTTGCAATGACGTGGATGGAACTGGAGGGTGTTATGCTGAGTGAAATAAGTCAATCAGAGAAAGACATGTATCATATGACCTCACTGATATGAGGAATTCTTAATCTCAGGAAACAAACTGAGTGTTACTGGAGTGGTTGGGGGTGGGAGGGATGGGGTGGCTGGGTGATAGACATTGGGGAGGGTATGTGCTACGGTGAGCGCTGTGAATTGTGCAAGACTGTTGAATCACAGATCTGTACTTCTGAAACAAATAACGCAACATATTTTAAGAAAAAAAGAAAAAGAAGAAGATAACAGGAGAGGAAGAAAAGGGGAGTACGTCACAGGGGGAGAAGAACCATGAGAGATGATGGACTCTGAAAAACAAAGTGAGGGTTCTAGAGGAGAGGGGGGTAGGGGGATGGGTTAGCCTGGTGATGGGTATTGAGGAGGGCACGTTCTG
>NW_027397155.1:2152828-2154635 GCF_003265705.2 Callorhinus ursinus | reverse complement strand
ATGGAACACTGCATCAAAAACTAATGATGTAATATATGGTGATTAACCTAACAATTAAAAAAATTAAAAAAAAATAAATAAAAAAAAATAAAATCTGTAATTAGTGTTAAATAAAGATAAGGTGACTGCATATCTTCCACACGTATGTCTACATGTTGATATATTTATATATGTATTTATGCATTTGTTTTCTGTTTCTTAGAGTCCTTTTCATTAAAATATCTAAAAAATGCCAGAAAATCATGTTTGTGAATAAACATGCCCCATTTCTTCTTCAGTGACAAATGCAGAACAATTTTATTGTTTGTCAGTAAAGGAAGGTGTTTGTAGGGAGTGTGGATATTTGTGATATTTTACATGTGCGATCTCAGTAAATTCTTCCCCCAGTTCCATGATGCCAGTGCTATTGACCCAGCCTTCATAGATGTAGAAACTGAGCTGAAGTATCTCAACACACATGAGCAAACAGCAAACCTGGATTCAAACCCAAGGCAACCTGACAACAAGTCTCTACTCTTTCAGCAACAGAATGTATTTGCTATAAGGAAAATCTAAGTTCCCTCAGAACAAAAGAATATGTGAGGTTTAAACAAATATCCCCCCTAAAATGCAGGCTGTCTAAAGAGGTATTTTCAGTGTCTTTAGCTCTTGTATAGCTGCTCATATGTCTAGTATTTAAGATTTCAGAGTTTAGCCTAATCATCTTGCCATCTGCTCTGAAATGATGAGCCCATCTGTCAAGACAGTATCAGATTCCATTTATTCTATGAGAAGACAATGACTCTTGAAATACCAAATTTGAATATGTCTGATTACAACATTATGTCATGCTTAAGAAATTGCAAAGCCAAGTTCCATAGAGTTGAAAGATAACTGAAGTCCTCACATTGATAAGGTGATGATGGGCCAAACAAATTAGACTGCCAAACGCTGATTTGGAAATTTTTCAGTTCTGGTATGATGACCACTATCATAATTATTCCTGCATTATGTTCAAGAATACACATAATCTAGAAGTTTTGGAAGTAATATTCTTATATTTGTGCGTTTAAATCAATTGTTCATGTAATCTTTAATATAAATATACATTATTATTCTTACCTTTTTCCTATTCTATTTATTCTGTTCCATTTTACATATTTTTCTATTTACTTTAGAAATAACCAAGCCATGTTCTAAGTGGAATTTCTAGTCATATGCTTCTAGAAGAGCAACACATAGACCATGGGAGTTCCCTGTAGAGGACAAATATGAGATTTTACAAAGGTATAAGAGGTAATGCCACTGTATCTTCTATTATTATTATTATTATTTGACTTAAAAAACACATTTATTTCTCACAATTCTGGAGGCTGAGAAACCCAACATCAAGGGGCCAGCAGATTTAGTTCTTGGTAAGCATCCTCTTGGCTTACAAACACCTGCCATCTAGCTGTGTGTTCATATGACATCTTATTTGTTCATACGCAGAGAGAGAGGATTCTCTCTCTTCCTTTTCTTTTTTTTCCTCATTTTTTATTATTATGTTAATCACCATACATTACATCATTAGTTTTTGATGTAGTGTTCCATGATTCATTGTTTGTGCATAACACCCAGTGCTCCACGCAGAATGTGCCCTCTTTAATACCCAACACCAGGCTAACCCATCCCCCCAAACCCCTCCCCTCTAGAACCCTCAGTTTGTTTTTCAGAGTCCATTGTCTCTCATGGTTCGTCCCCCCTCCGACTTACTCCCCTTCATTCTTCCCCTCCTGCTATCTTCTTCTTCTTCTTCTTCTTCTTCTTCTTCTTCTTCTTCTTCTTC
>NW_027397155.1:2122625-2152818 GCF_003265705.2 Callorhinus ursinus | reverse complement strand
TCTTCTTCTTCTTCTTCTTCTTCTTCTTCTTCTTCTTCTTCTTCTTCTTCTTCTTCTTCTTCTTCTTCTTCTTCTTCTTTTTTAACATATATTGCATTATTTGTTTCAGAAGTATAGATCTGTGATTCAGCAGTCTTGCACAATTCACAGCGCTCACAATAGCACATACCCTCCCCAATGTCTATCACCCAGACACCCCATCACTCCCACCCCCCACCACTCCAGCACCCTCAGTTTGTTTCATGAGATTAAGAATTCCTCATATCAGTGAGGTCATTAGATACATGTCGTTCTGTGATTGACTTATTTCACTCAGCATAACACCCTCCAGTTCCATCCACGTCATTGCATATGGTAAGATCTCATTCCTTTTGATGGCTGCATAATATTCCATTCTGTGTATATACCACTTCTTCTTTATCCATTCATCTGTCGATGGACATCTTGGCTCTTTCAACAGTTTGGCTATTGTGGACATTGCTGCTATAAACATTGGGGTAAAAGTACCCCTTCGGATCCCTACATTTGTATACTGGGGGTAAATACCCAGTAGTGCAATTGCTGGATCATATGATAGCTCTATTTTCAACTGTTTGAGGAACCTCCATGCTGTTTTCCAGAGTGGTTGCACCAGCTTGCATTCCCACCAACAGTGTAGGAGGGTTCCCCTTTCTCCGCATCCCCGCCAACATCTGTCGTTTCCTGACTTGTTAATTTTAGCCATTCTGACTGGTGTGAGGTGGTATCTCATTGAGGTTTTGATTTGGATTTCCCTGATGCCGACCGATGTTGAGCACTTTTCCATGTGTTTGTTGGCCATTTGGATGTCTTCTTTGAAAAAATGTCTGTTCATGTCTTCTGCCCATTTCTTGATTGGATTATTTGTTCTTTGGGTGTTGAGTTGGACTAAGTTCTTTATAGATTTTGGATACTAGCCCTTTATCTGATATGTCATTTGCAAATATCTTCTCCCATTCTGTCGGTTGTCTTTTAGTTTTGTGGACTGTTTCTTTTGCTGTGCAAAAGCTTTTTATCTTGATGAAATCCCAATAGTTCATTGTTGCCCTTGATTCCCTTGCCTTTGGGGATGTTTCTAGGAAGAAGTTGCTGCGGCTGAGGTCGAAGAGGTTGCTACCTGTGTTCTCCTTTAGGATTTTGATGGACTCCTGTCTCATGTTTAGGTCTTTCAACCATTTGGAGTCTATTTTTGTCTGTGGTGTAAGGAAATTGTCCAGTTTCATTCTTCTGCATGTGGCTGTCCAATTTTCCCAACACCATTTGTTGAAGAGACTGTCTTTATTCCATTAGACATTCTTTCCTGCTTTGTCAAAGATGAGTTGACCATAGAGTTGAGGGTCCATTTCTGGGCTCTCGATTCTGTTCCATTGATCGATGTGTCTGTTTTTGTGCCAGTACCATACTGTCTTGATGATGACAGCTTTGTAATAGAGCTGGAAGTCTGGAATTGTGATGCCGCCAGCTTTGCTTTTCTTTTTCAATATTCCTCTGGCTATTCGGGGTCTCTTCTGGTTCCATACAAATTTTAGGATTATTTGTACCATTTCTTTGAAAAAAGTGGATGGTATTTTGATGGGGATTGCATTGAATGTGTAGATTGCTCTAGGTAGCATTGATATCTTCACAATGTTTGTCCTTCCAATCCATGAGCATGGAACGTTTTTCCATTTCTTTGTGTCTTCTTCAATTTCTTTCATGAGTATTTTATAGTTTTCTGAGTACAGATCCTTTGCCTCTTTGGTTAGATTTATTCCTAGGTATCTTATGGTTTTGGGTGAAATTGTAAATGGGATCGACTCCTTGATTTGTCTCTCTTCTGTCTTGTTGTTGGTGTATAGGAATGTCACTGATTTCTGTGCATTGATTTTATATCCTTCTACTTTACTGAATTCCTGGCTGAGTTCTAGCAGTTTTGGGGTGGAGTCTTTTGGGTTTTCCACATATAGTATCATATCATCTGCAAAGAGTGAGAGTTTGACTTCCTCTTTGCCGATTTGGATTCTTTGATTTCTTTTTGTTGTCTGATTGCTGTGGCTAGGACTTCTAATACTATGTTGAATAGCAGTGGTGAGAGTGGACATCCCTGCCGCGTTCCTGACCTTAGGGGAAAAGCTCTCAGCTTTTCCCCATTGAGAATGATGTTTGCTGTAGTTTTCTCATAGATGGCTTTTATAATATTGAGGTATGTACCCTCTATCCCTATACTCTGAAGAGTTTTGATCAAGAAAGGATGCTGTACTTTGTGAAATGCTTTTTCTGCATCTATTGAGAGGATCATATGATTCTTGTTAATATTTTGTATCACATTGATTGATTTGCGGATGTTGAACCAACATCCCACTTGGTCATGGTGAACAATCCTTTTAAGGTACTGTTGGATCCTTTTGGCTAGTATTTTGGTGAGAATTTTTGCATCCATGTTCATCAAGGATATTGGTCTGTAATTCTCCTTTTTGATGGGGTCTTTGTCTGGTTTGGGTATCAAGGTAATACTGGCCTCATAAAATGAGTTTGGAACTTTTCCTTCCATTTCTATTTTTTGGAACAGTTTCAGGAGAATAGGTATTAATTCTTCTTTAAATGTTTGGTAGAATTCCCCTGGGAAGCCATCTGGCCCTGGGCTTTTGTTGGTTGGGAAATTTTTGATGACTGCTTCAATTTCCTTAGTGGTTATAGGTCTGTTCAGGTTTTCTATTTCTTCCGGGTTCAATTTTGGTAGTTGATACTTCTCTAGGAATGCACCCATTTCTTCCAGGTTATCTAATTTGCTAGCATAGAGTTGCTCATAATATGTTCTTATAAGTGTATTTCTTTGGTGTTGGTTGTGATCTCTCCTCTTTCATTCATGATTTTGTTGATTTGGGTCATTTCTCTTTTCTTTTTGATATGTCTGGCCAGGGGTTTATCAATCTTGTTAATTCTTTCAAAGAACCAGCTCCTAGTTTCGTTGATCTGTTCTACTCTTCTTTTGGTTTCTATTTCATTGATTTCTGCTCTGATCTTTATTATTTCTCTTCTCCTGCTGGGTTTAGGCTTTATTTGCTCTTCTTTCTCCAGGTCCTTTAGGTGTAGGGTTAGGTTGTGTATTTGAGACCTTTCTTGTTTCTTGAGGAAGGCTTGTATTGCTATATACTTTCCTCTCAGGACTGCCTTTGCTGTATCCCAAAGATTTGAACAGTTGTGTTTTCATTTTCATTGGTTTCCATGAATTTTTTAAATTCTTCCTTAATTTCCTGGTTGACCCATTCATTCCTTAGTAGGATGCTCTTTAGCCTCCATGTATTTGAGTTCTTTCCGACTTTCCTCTTGTGATGGAGTTCTAGTTTCAAAGCATTGTGGTCTGAAAATATGCAGGGAATAATCCCAATCTTTTGGTACCCGTTGAGACCTGATTTGTGACCTAGGATGTGATCAATTCTGGAGAATGTTCCATGGGCACTAGAGAAGAATGTCTATTCTGTTCCTTTCGGTTGGAATGTTCTGAATATGTCTGTGAAGTCCATTTGGTCCAGTGTGTCATTTAAAGTCTTTATTTCCTTGTTGATCTTTTGCTTAGATGATCTGTCCATTTCAGTGAGGGGGATGTTAAAGTCCCCCACTATTATTGTATTGTTGTCAATGTGTTTCTTTGCTTTCGTTATTAATTGCCTTATATAATTGGCTGCTCCCACGTTAGGGGCATAGATATTTACAATTGTTAGATCTTCTTGTTGGATAGACCCTTTAAGTAAGATATAGTGTCCTTCCTCATCTCTTATTACACTCTTTGTTTTAAAATCTAATTTGTCTGATATGAGGATTGCCACCCCAGGTTTCTTTTGGTGTCCATTAGCATGGTAAATGATTTTCCACCACCTCACTTTCAATCTGGGGTTGTCTTTGGGTCTGATATGAGTCTCTTGCAGTGAGCATATTGATGGGTCTTGTTTTTTAATCCAATCTGATAGCCTGTGTCTTTTGATTGGGGCATTTAGCCCATTTACTTTCAGGGTAACTATTGAAAAATATGAATTTAGTGCCATTGTATTGCCTTTAGGGGGATTGTTACTGTATATTGTCTGTGTTTCTTTCTGGTCTATGTTGCTTTTAGGCTCTCTCTTTGCTTAGAGGACCCCTTTCAATATTTCTTGTAGGGCTGGTTTCGTGTTTGCAAATTCCTTTAGTTTTAATTTGTCCTGGAAGCTTTTTATCTCTCTTCTATTTTCAATGACCGCCTAGCTGATTATAGTATTCTTGGCTGCTTAATTTTCTCGTTTAGTGCTCTGAAGATCTCATGCCAGTCCTTTCTGGCCTGCCAGGTCTCTGTGGATAGGTCTGTTGCCAGTGTAACATTTCTACCATTATAGGTTACATATCTCTTCTCCTGAGCTGCTTTCAGGATTTTCTCTTTGTCTCTGAGACTCGTATGTCAGGTTGTTGACCTATTTTTATTGATTTTGAGAGGGGTTCTCTCTGCCTCCCAGATTTTGATGCCTGTTTCCTTCCCCACATTAGGGAAGTTCTCTGTTATAATTTGCTCTAATATACCTTCTACCCCTCTCTCTCTTTCTTCTTCTTCTGGGATCCCAATTATTCTAATGTTGTTTCTTCTTATTGTATCGCTTATCTCTCAAATTCTGCCCTCTTGATCCAGTAGTTTTTTATCTCTCTTTTTCTCAGCCTCTTTATTTTCTATCATTTGGTTTTCTATATCGCTGATTCTCTTTTCTGCCTCATTTATCCTAGCAGTTAGTGCCCCCATTTTTGATTGCACCTCATTAATATCCTTTTTGATTTTGGCTTGGTTAGATTTTAGTTCTTTTTTTCTCCAGAAAGGGTTTGTCTAATAACTCCCACGGTTTTTTCAAGCCCAGCTGTTATCTTTAAAATCATGATTCTGTACTCTAGGTCCGACATTGTACTAGTGTCCATATTGAATAAGTCTCTGGTTGACGGTACTACCTCTTGTTCTTTTTGCTGAGGTGATTTTATTCGTCTTGTCATTTTGTCCAGAGTAGAATAGATGAATGAGAGAACAAAATGCTAACAGGTTAACAACGTCCCCAGCAAATATACTCTATACAAATCAGAAAAGACCTGAAACCAGGGGAAAAGAAAGAGAAAGAAAGAAAAAAGAAAGAGAAAAAAAAGAAAAAAGAAAAAGAAAAAGAAAAAGATAAAGACAAAAACAGAACAAAACAAAAAAAACAGAATGTGATCAAATATGATCAGACCAGTGTATAGATCAGTACCACACACTAGATTCTGAGCATATTTTGGTCTGTTAGAAGAAAGTGCCTCCTAATATTTTAAAGGAAGAAAGACTTATATATGTACAAAATAAGGGTTGATACAATGAAGGGTTGGAAGATGACTGTAAAGATGAAAATTATAAAAGATTTTATAAAAGGAATTGATAAGAAAAGAAGTTGTTTGAAAAAAAGAAAGAAGAAAATTAAAAAACAAAGAAGAAAAAGAAAAAAGAAAAGGGAGAGAATGTGATCAGGCAGGAGACTAGAACAAAGCCATACACTAGTGATTTAGGGTATATTTTGATCTGTTAGAAGAAACTGTATCTCAAAATTTTAAAGAGAGAACAACTTATATATATATATGCCATAAATAAGTGTAACTATTATGAAGGGATAAAATATGACTCTAAAAAATGAGAAATAAAAAAAAATTTTTTTTAAAAAGGGAGTGATAAGATGTTGGTTGAAAAAGGGAAAAAGAAAAATTCAAAGAAAAAAACAGTTAAAAAAATCAACTTTGAAAAACTAATGAAGCATGGTAAAACAGCCATGAATTCTACGTGCAGTATTCCCCTAGCGCTGGAGTTCTCCCGTTCTCCTTGATCGGTAAACTCGGTCTTGGCTTGCTGGCTGTTCGTGCTGATCTTCTGGGGTAGGGGCCTGTTGCCGTGGTTCCCAAATGTCTTTGCTGGAGGCGGAATTGCCCCGCCCTTGAGGTCCAGGCTAAGCAATCTGCTCAGGTTTGCTCTCCGGTGCTTTTGTTCCCTCCAAGCTTTTGGTACAGCTTTAAAGGACCAGAGTGAAAATGGTGGCCTCCCAATCTCCACCCGGAGGAGCTGAGACTCGGGGCCCCACTCCTCAGTGCACCCCCAGAGAAAAGCAGTCACTCCTGTGTCCCCTGTCTCTGGCCACACTCTGTGCTCATCCAGCCTGTGACCCAGTGTTTCTATCCCTGGCACCCGGCCCCATGTGGAGTCTCCAAACCCAGCAGATCCCTGCGGTGCATTCCCGTGCTGCTCCTCCCGAGGAAGGAAGGGGAGTCTCCCCGGATCTGCCACTTGTTGGGTCCCTGCTGGAGGAGCAGTGGCCCGACTGGGCCGCGGATCACAGTTTATGGCAACCCTGAGCTGAGAGCCCGCGCCTTGGCTCTGTCTCTGCAGCCGGCTTCCCTGCTCCGATCCCTGGGAGCTCTGCCACACTCAGGCACCCCTGGTCTTTCTGTGACCCCGAGGGTCCTGAGACCACACTCTCCCGCCAGGGTTCCACCCCCCGCTTAGCCACTGGAATGACATCCCTCAGCGGAGCCGACTTCTAAAAGTTCTGATTTTGTGCTCCGCGGCTCTATCACTTGCCAGAAGTGGCTGATGGAGGCCCCCTCCCCCGCCGTCTCTCCTCCCGAATATCGCCTCGGATTCACTTCTCCGCACGTCCTACCTTCCAGTAAGTGGTCACTTTTCTGTTCAGAGAGTTGTTGCTATTCTTCTCTTAGATCTCCTGTTGAGTCTGTAGGTGTTCAGAATGGTTTGATCCCTATCCAGCTGAATTCCTGAGACCAGATGAAACCCAGGTCTCCTACGCCTCTGCCATCTTGCTCCGCCCCCCATTATTATAATAATAATAATTATTATTATTAATCATCATCATCATCATTATCATTGGTAGTTGTAGTTGTAGTCATCAAATGAGTTTGAACAAATAGGCCCTTAAATGGTAACATGAGTTGACTGGTGAGTGTGTTTTAGACTACATTGGTAGAGATTTTCCTCTCTTCATTCCAACCTGGCTTTTTTGTGCTTAACTGCAGGGTCAACTGGTTTATAAAAACAGATCAAACTCTCTCAAATACTTTCTCAATATTCAAGACAAAATAATTCCACAAATATGTATGCCATACCTCCTATGCCCCTGTGTCACCTATTCTGTCCCATTTTAACATTGGTTTGTCTGCTGTAGCAACTCTATTTTTCTGCAGCTGTTGAATGCATACACTAGAACAGATACCTCCAAAGTACTCCTGTTCCCATCTTCAAGCACTCCTATAAATTCCCTACCTTTCAGAGGGATAATAGGACACATAAACATGTCCTAAGAGAATCCTACATACATCAATTTTAAGAAATTGTAACACTCCCAGAATCTTAGGTATGTTAACAATCTGGACACATATCACTATTACTAATTTAGACCATTAAGATTTTGTGCTAGTGCAAGAAAACAATAGATAGGGATTGAGGGAAAAAAAAATCTCCCATATTTGGATTTACCAGTATGCCAGTCCATTTCTATCTATTGAGTTCATGATCTGGGTACCCAAGATTGAGAGAAATATCTCAGAAGGGTTACCTACACTTCCAAGTGCACCTCTCCCATGTTGCTGAGGCCAATGTGTTGCTAAAGCCAATGCTGTTGCTGTTAGTACTTTCACATCTGGTGTTTTCAGGGGCCTGTTTATGCTTTTTTCTCTATGGTCCATCTTTAACAAAGAACAATCTAAAATATTAGTTCGGCTTTTTTTAAAAAAGCTTTCCTGTGTCCCTTCCATTATCATGGTGAAAAGGGAGGACACTCAGCTGAGGAGCTCTGTCCTTTGTACCCCACTCCAACAGAGTTTTGCAGCTCTTTTTGTTCTTATGCTATGTTTGAGCAACATTTCAACCTGTGACTCCATGGCACAAAGCCTGACTGAATCAGATTGTGTCTTACGTCTTCTTAAAACCATCTTAATGGCTGTCCACAGCACTTAAGATAAAACCTGAACTTATTCTGTTTGTGTAGCAGACCTTGAATTATCTGGCCATGCTCTCCAGCCTTGTCTCTTACTGCTTTCTGCCTGCCCTCTATTTTAATTATATTCCAAGTCCCTTCTTTCCACAAGATTTTTATATGTGCTGTTTATCTACCTAGAATGGTCTTTTTGTCCTCCCTTCACATGGCTGATCTCACTTATCTTTTAGATACCAGCATAAATATCTTCTTCTCAGAGTCCTTCCATGGCCACTCTATTTAATGTAATAATCCTTTATAAAGGAATCAAATTATTTTACTCATTAGAGCTTACCAGAATGTCAAATAATTGTTGAATAAACCAAGTTAAATTTCTTCCCAAGGTTTTTTCAGCTTCTTTCTAAAGTCTCTGCTAACCACCAAATGGAATCCATTTTTTTTCTGTTGCATCTGGTTGGCGTATTGTATATCTTCAAATGTGTTGCATTTAATTATGTACATAGCTATTATCCCCATCAGTCTTTGAGATTCCTGAAACCTGTATCTCATACATATTTGTATTTCCATGTCTTAAAATAATGTGCTGAGGGAAAATGTTCTTTCTGAAACATACCAAGCAGATTCACTGTGCCCTGCACACCCAGACAGATCCCACTACCCTGCGCCAGAAGCACTATCTCCCCTTCCTTTATCTGAGTAGTGTCAATATCTGGGCTCTCTCAGCCCTAGCCTCCCTCTCTGGTATTGTCTGCCAGTACTTGCTAAAGGTTTCCACCTAAGTGACTGTATTTGTATCAGCTGACTCAGGTTTTGACCAAAGACGACTGGACTAATTGTGGGGATCAACCCAACCTCAGCCAAATAGATTCATTCAACCAAAGGCAAAAGATCATCTAGATGTGAGCTACGCCACTTTTCAATCTAGACAATTGGACTTCATATTCCTATTTCTCTTTCCCCACCCTCCAACGTATGCATAACAGAAATTGAGACCTGTTAAGAATGGAATACAAATGATGATCAGAAAAACTAGTAGCGATTGTAGTGTTTGGGGGTGGGGAAGCAGAGGAGCAGTTTATGAATTCTGAATCCTTCCAGAATTAAATTTCCTTCCATCTGAGCAGACAAGCAACAGAAAAAGAGAGGTTGCTTTTCATCAATGAAGCATCTGTAACACTTGGTAAGATGGGTCTGGAGTTCAGAACCTATACCACTTGTGGATAGGTGCTCCTGCTCTGCCCACAGTTAGCACCTGCTAGCACCACTAACCAAGTCCAGAGTTTAGAGATGCTAGTTTGAATCATGTATTGTGTAATCTTGGGCAAAATCACTTGACTTCTTGACTCTGCAGTTACATTTCCTTTTCAGTGCAAGACATTGTATTGGTCTCCCATTCCTCACCAAGTTTTTTGTGAATATCAATAAAAATAATGCAAAGTAAATAAAATTCTTATTAGTAGAATAATGTAAAATCTGGGTTGTTATCCTTAAGAAACAAAACAAGCAAATGTATGACAAGGGAATAATACGTAAGGCTGAACACTGTGCCTAAAACCATAGGAAATCTGACAAGGATGAAAAGATTTTAAATGCACCCGCATGCTTTGTACCATGTAGCACTGCAGAGACTGTTACCCTCCCCCAGTAATGACTCCTAAATAACCAGAAGCCATTCTCCTTTCTTTCCTTCATATAGCTCTTTCCTCCTGTTATTCTTCAATCAGAAAGATAGACATGGGTAACAAAGGAATAATATGATTTTACCTGTAGTGATTCTACAGTAAATTAAAGTCTTTGGTAGTTCATGCTTAAAAAGCTGATTCTTTTTGATAATTATTGCTCTGCAAAGAGAAGAGAATAGGAGGCAGGGAGGGAGAGGAGAGAGACAGAGAGTACAGCCTTATCCAAAAATTTAAATCCTCCTGATTCCTCCAGCATCAGGTTCAAAGTGAAGTATTATTCTTTTAAGTTTAAATGTCCTAAATTCTTCCCCTTGAGCTCAAGTACTTCTTCACCGAATCACTTTCTAAAGGCAATGAATACTTTTCTTCTGGATCAGATTTTTAAAACTCTAGATTGCAGTTTGGATTTCCTCAACTTTCACATTAAGGGTAAGAATCTTTGCCAAATGCACACAATTACATCCTTTTGTATTTCACAGTAAAAGAACAAAGTTGTTTAAGAAAGTTTATGACTCATTTTTTAAAATATATAATCTCTGATGTTTAGAAAAACTTTCTCTTCTAATAAATTTCTTGTGTTAACACATTCCCATTCCAGCATCCCAATGATTTTCATTTTTATCTCCAGGTCAGAGTCAGACATACATGTTATCCTACGGTGGGCCAGATACTTAATAAATATGATTCAATAAATATGATTCCATATAGGCCTAAGAAAACATGATGTAGCTGTTTTTTCCCCTATTTTAAAAATGAGGAAGCTAAGGATTTAAGAAGTTAAGATGTATACTGCAAATCCCAGGGCATAAATGGGAGAATTGGGATTTGAACCCAAATATTTCTTCCCTTTAAAACTTTTCATACCACAATAGCCTGCCTTGACCTGAGAATAAAAATAAAAGTTACTTGTATTCTGGGGCGCCTGGGTGGCTCAGTTGGTTAAGTGACTGCCTTCGGCTCAGGTCATGATCTTGGAGTCCCTGGATTGAGTCCCGCATCGGGCTCCCTGCTCAGCGAGGAGCCTGCTTTTCCCTCTAACCCTCCCCCCCTCATATACTCTCTCTCTCATTTTTGCTCTCTCAAATAAATAAATGAATCTTTAAAAAACAGTTACTTGTATTCTAATTAGAGAGAGCGCTGGAGAGATAGCACTGAGAGTGAGAAGATAAACAAGGTGTCTATAGTCTAATAGTAGAGACAGATGCATATATAAACTTATAATTGCAAAATGATTTAAAAAACACTACTAATGATTCTATTTGCAAAGTGCTGTTCTAAGTGATTTCTTGCACTGACACGTACAATGGTAGAGGAATGCATGGAGGGGCATGGTGGCCAAAGAAAGGGAAGAAGTAGATCTTTTGAGGGGATCCATTTCATCATTATAAGAGAAGCATGTGCTAGAGCAGGCGCCAAAGGGTAGGTAAGAATTTTCATAGGTATGGGGGGCCTAGGTGGCTCAGTCATTAAACATCTGCCATTGGCTCAGGTCATGATCCCAGGGTCCTGGGATCGAGCCCTGCACTGCGCTCCCTGCTCTGTGGGAAGCCTGCTTCTCCCACTCCTGCTCCCCCTGCTTGTGTTTCCTCTCTGGCTGTCTCTCTCTCTGTCAAATAAATAAAAATCTTAAAAAAAAAAGAATTTGCATAGGTATGTTTGAGTGGAAATATTGAAGGCAAAATGAATATATATGCAAAGGTGAAGGGGCATGGAAAAGGTCAGCCTTCAAGTTGCGCCCAAATAGAATGAGTATGTGAGGGAGTGGAATAGATCCGTTTGAACAGGTGGGTAGGCCTCAGACACTGAAAGGCCATGCATGTCGTGACATAGAGTCTGGATTTTATTCTATTGGCAGTGGAAGGCCTTTGAAGTGTTTTAAATTGGTGAATGACATAGGACTTCAGCCATCTAATCACATTAAAGGTGGGTGTTTTTTCCAACTATAAATGTTCAGGTCATGGAACAGGGCTGAAGGCCAAAGTTCTTTCCATGTCATAATAACCACATGATTAACCACAAGGCTTGGACCCCAGTCTTTGGTTGTACCAATGCAGGGGCTGGCTCTTCCCCAACCATGCAGCTTAAAAGTCTCAGTGCCCCAGGACTATGGTCTATCTCCTAGAGTCCAGTGGTCTGCCAGCTAGATCCCTGTGTACTGTCCCAGAAAGTGATAGGAAACAGAGAATCGACACATTTGCTACTTCTCTGGTCTTCATAATTTGCCCCAATAAATGGGAAAAAAATACTCCAATTAGGTAAAGACTCATATAATTCCTTCCTTAGAGGGCTTAGTGGAAGGAGCTCTTTTGCTGCAAGTTAAGCAGATCCTCACTTCTACCCATGTTGACTTAGAGGTCATTACTCCTGAAGGCAGGGGAATAGAACAAAAGGTTTTTGACAGTCTCCTGACTCTATGGCAGGCCTTTCTCTGTTCTTCATCACTTAATTCAGAGAAAAACAGCTTATCTGGCTCTGATTTCCTATTACCATTTTTCCAACTTAAATCAGTGATGTCTTCAGAGCTTGCAGTCTCAGGCAGATGTGGGATCCTGGTGTCATGCACAGAAGTAGCTTGATTACAATCACATTCCCTTAATGATCTCATTCTAACTAGGCAGCAGCTTGATGCCCCCTATTCCCTTCACAAATCTGCCTTGGAAACTCTGTTGCAACTTCAATCCTGGATGTCTTGCCTATTTCTGCTTTCTTGCTATTTAGGAGAGCTATGATTTTCTAGTTATTAGGCACCCAGTATTTATGAAGCACCCAAATTTTCAAGGGAAAAAGTGAGTCTTTTCCTATCTTCTAGGGGCAATTGATAAGTTTGTTCTTATTCCCCTTCCCCAATTTGTTACCAAGCTCAATAACCACACCACCTTCTACAAGGATTCTTTCCACTAGCCATTTTCTGTCTCCTTACACCAAAGACACTGAATGTTTGCCTCCTTCATTCCTCCTGAAGCCCATCTCATGTCAGAATTCCTCCAACCTCATTTTCTCAGCCAATTATGATCCCATTGTCTAACTTGCTACATTATATACACATAGATTATTGAAGATGAAGAGATCATGATCTTAATATTTAATTGCTTTTCATAATGTGGTATTTGTTTGGAAATGAAACTCTGATGAGGTGGCATTTCTCTGTTATATACCATTCAGTGACAGTCATTTAACTGCAAAAGAAAACAAAACAAAAGCTTAGTTGTGATTTTCAGGGATAAAAAGGGTATTTCTGTTTAAGCCAAGATTGCTGACATTTAGCTATTTAAAATGGAAAGTGGAACATGGTGACCTTAAGGAAAAATGGCACACCTCAGAGCTCTGGAAAACATTCCTTCTACCATGAAAATGGGGTGGGTATGATGGAGGAAAACTCATTCCCTGTCAACACGGATATTCCAGATAGGTAGCCTGGAACCCTATATTCAGGTCATTTATTCCTTGACATTCCTCCCATTCAGACAGACTGATTTACTCACACAGTCATCCACTCAAATGTTTATTGAGAACTAGTTGTGTGCTAAGCACTGGAAGTGGAGGTTAAACGAGACAAAGCAGCCTCTTACCATCAAGGCTCTCGGCTTGTCATAGAGGTAGCAAAGACACACAAAAGGACCCCATGTGAGAAGAATGATGCCAAATGAAGAGGCCTGGAATCAGAGGAAGGGATGAGGAGTTGAGTCCATAAGACTCCATTGGAGTGAATGAGACAAAGTCACAGGGGAGAGACACTGCCAGTACTTGCATCAGCAAGCACGGAAGCATCAAGTGTACAGTCTGGTAGCTGCAGTTGGAATAGTGCTCCATAGCAGTTCTGTGTAATCTCAGCACAGGATTGAAATCTGACTTTCCATGCTTTTCTGCACATGTCCCGCACTTTCTATTGCTCCCTATCACCTTACACCTAGGCGATTTTACACACTTATGTTATCCCTCAGTCTCCAAATATATTGAGTTTTCAGATGTCAGTAAAGAGATAGCAAATAGAACGATACATTAGAGAAGCCTCAAGTAACTTGGTATAGGCAGAACAAAGGGTGAATGCAGCCAAGGGAAAGAAAGAATCTGCATTATTGCATGGGAATCTGAACAGGAAGAGTCCTGTATGCAAGGAGAAAGAATCTGAATTTCATCCAGAAAATTCAAGGAAGCAATTAAAGTAGCTCAATCAGGAAGTGTCAAGGTCAGATTATAGAAAGATCATGAGGCAGCAGCATGCAGGATGGATTGGAGGAGATAAAAAAAATAGAGATGAGGATAAAAGTTCTAATGTTATTGATTAAACCAGGCTGAAAATCATAAAGGCCTTATTCAGTAATGGTCAGGATAAAGGAATTGGACATATCTTTTCAAATAGTAAAAAGGTCAAAAGAATAAAACTTGGCAGATGATTGTTGTGGGAAATGCTTAAAAGGGAAATGTTTGGATAAAGTCTATTTTTTTCTGTCTCAGACTACTGGATTCATGGTGGTGCCATTTACCAAAACAGGGAAAGAGGATTAAATTATTGAAATTTAAAACCCTTCTTTTTTGTGTGTCCTTACTCATCAAGCCCTCACCTAGACAGTGGGTAATCTACTTATATCTACAATCCTGCCTTTCAAATGAGGTACCAAGGAGAGAGATCATAGTTTCATAAAGAGAGTATTAGACTTGTAACCAGGACATCCAGTTCCATACCAACTCTTTATGTAACCTTGGACATGTTTATTTTCTTCACTGTGCCTCAAGTATCTCATCTGTAAAATGGAAAGGCTATAACTTTCTGCCTAACTCAAGGCTTGTTTGAAGATAAAACGTGCTGAAAAAAATGAATTTACTTTGGAAATTGCCAGGTGAAAGGAAATATCTAAGAGGTTAATTAAGTCTCTTGGGCTCATTCACTTCAGGAAAGTAAGCATTGATCCAGAGGTTATCATGTAGGCAGATTAAAAAGCAGTGAGATAGAACAAGTTTGCCGTGCCAAAACCGGGAGCAAATGAAGCTAAAGTAAGCAGACTCTAAACTGGTTAAATGGAATGAAACCTTAAAAGCCAGGTCTGAATGATAAGAAATAATCTTCAGGGAGCCAGAGGAAAAAACTTTGAGGAAGGATTCTGTATTTGCTCCATAGTCTTTCCTCTGGAGAAATGCAGCCTCCGAGGTTCACTATGAAGGTCCATCTGCTGGCTGTTTCAGTACTCTGCACCTGGGATAGAACGTTTATGAAGTGGCTTGCGAGCCATGGAGTAGCTGGAGATACAGGGGTAGCCTGTAACTTTCTCAGAGATGCTGCTTCATTTGGGGCTGGAGATTCATTTGTGAGGGCCAAGGATCCAGTGTAAGAAACAGTGATCCCGCAGACCCACCCGATCTTTCTGCAGTCCTCTCTTCAAGCAGATGTTAGTGGATCCCTGAAACAGGGTCCTAAGGAGGTTGCCTAAACATAGGATGGTTATATTAATTAGGGTACGGATTAGGTGGCTATAACAAAGTCTTCTCAAATACAGTAGCTTAAACAAGAGAGAAGTTTCGTTCTGCTTTAGAAGTCTCAGTAGGCATTCCAGGGCTGTGAGAGAGAATCCAAGTTCTTCTTACATCAAGGCTCCATCCTTGTCTTATCCACATGTTTGAGGTTGGTTCAACATCCATCTGCTGGGAGTACATTTTGCACAGCAGAAAAGTGTGAAGGGAAGGAGAAAGTACGTTCTCTCCCTTTTAAGGTCATAATGTAGAAGTTACACACATTATGTTCAATTAGGCAGATCCTAATCCCATGTCCACACCTACCTTCGAGAAAGGCTGAGGAGTGTGATCTTTAGCTGGTGATCTATGTGCCTACCTAAACTTGGGAATTACACAAGCGGAAGGGGTGATTGGATACTGGGCAGTAATTACCAATCTCTGCCATAGTGGTAAAAGCACTTGGGCTTGGAACTTAATAAAAATTGTCTCAGAATTTTCCTTATGGATATCCTTAAAAACAATCTTCAGTCAGAAGAGATGAAGTAAAATACTAGTTTGATGAAAATCTAATTATGGTATCTGCTGTGTTTTCTTTTTATTATGGCATATAATTCATATATAGTCCAAGGTACAGATCTTAACTGTTGCAGTTCAATGAGTGTTAAGTTTCTATACTGACCTAACCCACACTCTATTAAGATAGTGAGCATTTCCATCACCAAAGAACATTCCTTTATTCCCCTTCTAAGTCAATCCCCCACACCCCGGCAGCCACTGTTCTGAATACCATCATCGTAGAAATGTTTCATTGGAAAAAATGTGTTTTAAGAGTCATTTGTGTTGTTGTGAGTAGTATTCCATCATACGAGTTTGCCACATTTTGTTTGCCCATTCTCCAATTGATGAACATTTGGGCCATTTACAAATTTGGACAGCTATGAATAAAGTGACTATGAATATTCATGTATAAATATTTTCTGGACATTTCATTTCTCTTGGATAGATACCCAGGAGTGGAATTAATGGATCCCAGGGTTGATGTACGTTATATTCATAAGAAATTGCTAGTTTTCCAACCAGCAATTTATAAGAGTACCAGTTGCTCTAAATCTTCAACAATATAAGCCATTGGAAGAATTTTCAATAGAAGGTCTTTTAATGGGCCTGTTGGGTTTTGAAAGGGGGAAAATAAAATCTGGTTTCTGATCCACATATTATATTTTCAACAACTCCTTTCCATAGGGCAGCAAATAAATATCAAAGAAATGTGCATAAAATACTTTGAAATACACAAAATTGTATATAGAAAAGTGATCCTATGACAGATATTTTTATAGAGAGGACTCTTTTTAATAAGACTTTATAGTGTCATGCCATGCTTGGAGTCAGAAAACCTTGGTCTTCTCTCTGAGCTCTCATTTTTTGATCTATAAAATGGAGATAGATATAGGCTTTAAGGTTTTTATGATGTCTAAATAAGATAATTTTCATAGCACTAGCATAGTGCCTAATACAGAGCAAAGGATTGGTATATTTTAATAGAATCTAAGATGAAGTGGTCTTATTCAAATACTCACGATCATCATCATCACCATCATTGATATCATCATTAACTGAAAACTTACCATATCCTAAGTGCTGCTAAGCCTTGTATATTCTAATTCTCAAAATAATCCTGAACTTCAGTATTGATATTTTAATTTGTCATGCAACTGCTGAGCCTTTTATCCTGGTTTTCCAGCATATACTAAGTAATGCTTGTGGCTCTGTGCCCTTTGTTCGATAGAGGAGATATCATTATACCAGATGCTGTGCAAACACAAATCACTTAATGCAGATTAGAACTCATGGCAGAAGTGTCAGCAGTGGCACAGATACTCCACTTCCTTGTCACTTTGTGGAGAAAGGATCCTTTCTTGGACCATAGCTCCATGGTGTGTCCAGCTGTGGGTCATCCCAACCATGCTCTTTGTAATGTTCTAAGGGAACTGGGGGCTTGTCCATCTGCTCATTTTTCTGACTCCAGGTCCAGTCCGTACCAGGTGACATGGTGAGGGTTTGTATAAACACCAAATGCACCATACAATAGACTATAAGACTGGACTCAAAAAAGGTACATTATTTGCTCAAGCTTGCAAAGTTGAAGAAACAAAATTCAAACCGAAACTGTGTGAAAAAAAAAAGCCTCTATTCCAAATTGCTATGAGATACAGACTGTTTAATTGGAGATTTATTCATTTGTTTTTAAATCCAACTGGAACTTTAGGTTTCTTTTTAGTATACAATCCAAAATGTTCTCATGTTATGTGCCTGAGGAGACCAAATCTGAAATCAAGCACATGTAATAATTTTTTTTAATTTTTTTATTGTTATGTTAATCACCATACATCATTAGTTTTTGATGTAGTGTTCCATGATTCATTGTTTGTGCTAACACCCAGTGCTCCACGCAGAATGTGCCCTCTTTAATATCCATCACCAGACTAACCCATCCCCCCCTTCTAGAACCCTCAGTTTGTTTTTCAGAGTCCATCGTCTCTCATGGTTCTTCTCCCCCTCCAACTTATTCCCCTTCATTCCTCCCCTCCTGCTTCTTCTTCTTCTTCTTTTTTTTCCTTAACATATATTGCATTATTTGTTTCAGAGGTACAGATCTGTGATTCAACAGTCTTGCACAATTCACAGTGCTCACCATAGCACATACCCTCCCCAATGGCTATCACGCAGCCACCCCATCCCTCCCACCTCCCCACCACTCCAGCAACCCTCAGTTTGTTTCCTGAGGTTAAAAATTCCTCATATCAGCAAGGTCATATGATACATGTCTTCCTCTGACTGACTTATTTCACTCAGCATAACACCCTCCAGTTCCATCAACGTTGTTGAAAATAGCAAGATCTCATTCCTTTTGATGTCTGCATAATATTCCATTGTGTATATATACCACCTCTTCTTTATCCATTCATCTGTCGATGGACATCTTGGCTCTTTCCACAATTTGGCTATTGTGGACATTGCTGCTATAAACATTGGGGTGCATGTACCCATTTGGATCCCTCCATTTGTATCTTTGTGGTAAATACCCAGTAGTGCAATTGCTGGATCGTATGGTAGCTCTATTTTCAACTGTTTGAGGAACCTCCATAATGTTTTCCAGAGGGGTTGCACCAGCTTGCATTCCCACCAAGAGTGTAGGAGGGTTCCCCTTTCTCTACATCCCCGCCAACATCTGTCATTTCCTAACTTGTTAATTTTAGCCATTCTGACTGGTGTGAGGTGGTATCTCATTGAGGTTTTGATTTGGATTTCCCTGATGCCAAGCGATGTTGAGCACTTTTCCATGTGTTTGTTGGCCATTTGGATGTCTTCTTTGAAAAAATGTCTGTTCATGTCTTCTGCCCATTTCTTGATTGGATTATTTGTTCTTTGGGTGTTGAGTTGGATAAGTTCTTTATAGATTTTGGAGACTAGCCCTTTATCTGATATGTGATTTGCAAATATTTTCTCCCATTCTGTCGGTTGTCTTTTGGTTTTGTGGACTGTTTCTTTTGCTGTGCAAAAGCTTTTTATCTTGATGAAGTCCCAAGAGTTCATTTTTGCCCTTGCTTTCCTTGCCTTTGGCAATGTTTCTAGGAAGAAGTTGCTGTGGCTGAGGTCGAAGAGTTTGCTACCCGTGTTCTCCTTTAGGATTTTGATGGACTCCTGTCTCACATTTAGGTCTTTCAACCATTTGGAGTCTATTTTTGTGTGTGGTGTCAGAAAATTGTCCAGTTTCATTCTTCTGCATGTGGCTGTCCAATTTTCCCAACACCATTTGTTGAAGAGACTGTCTTTATTCCATTAGACATTCTTTCCTGCTTTGTCAAAGATGAGTTGACCATAGAGTTGAGGGTCCATTTCTGGGCTCTCGATTCTGTTCCATTGATCGATGTGTCTGTTTTTGTGCCAGTACCATACTGTCTTGATGATGACAGCTTTGTAATAGAGCTGGAAGTCCGGAATTGTGATGCCGCCAGCTTTGCTTTTCTTTTTCAATATTCCTCTGGCTGTTCGGGGTCTCTTCTGGTTCCATACAAATTTTAGGATTATTTGTTCCATTTCTTTGAAAAAAGTGGATGGTATTTTGATGGGGATTGCATTGAATGTGTAGATTGTGCTTGGTAGCATTGACATCTTCACAGTGTTTGTTCTTCCAATCCATGAGTGTGGAACATTTTTCCATTTCTTTGTGTCTTCAATTCCTTTCATGAGTATTTTATAGTTTTCTGAGTACAGATCCTTTGCCTCTTTGGTTAGATTTATTCCTAGGTATCTTATGGTTTTGGGTGAAATTGTAAATGGGATCGACTCCTTAATTTGTCTCTCTTCTGTCTGGTTGTTGGTGTATAGGAATGCCACTGATTCCTGTGCATTGATTTTATATCCTGCTACTTTACTGAATTCCTGGATGAGTTCTAGCAGTTTTGGGGTGGAAACTTTTGGGTTTCCACATACAGTATCATATCATCTGCAAAGAGTGAGAGTTTGACTTCCTCTTTGCCAATTTGGACGCCTTTAATTTTTTTTGTTGTCTGATTGCTGTGGCTAGGACTTCTAATACTATGTTGAATAGCAGTGGTGAGAGTGGATATCCCTGCCGCGTTCCTGACCTTAGGGGGAAAGCTCTCAGGTTTTCCCCATTGAGAATGATATTCGCTGTAACTTTTTCATAGATGGCTTTTCTGATATTGAGTTATGTACCCTCTATCCTTATACTCTGAAGAGTTTTGATCAAGAAAGGATGCTGTACTTTGTCAAATGCTTTTCTGCCTCTATTGAGAGGATCATATGATCCTTCTTCTTTCTTTTGTTAATGTATTGTATCACATTGATTGATTTGCGGATCAGGGGTAAATCCTTGCAGCCCAGGGGCAAATCCCACTTGGTCATGGTGAATAATCCTTTTAATGTAATGTTGGATCCTATTGTCTAGGATATTGGTGAGAATTTTTGCATCCATGTTCATGAAGGATATTGTTCTGTAATTCTACTTTTTGATGGGGTCTTTGTCTGGTTTGTGGATCAAGGTAATACTGGCCTCATAAAATGAGTTTGGAAGTTTTCCGTCCATTTCTATTTTTTTGAACAGTTTCAGGAGAATAGGTATTTTTCTTCTTTAAATGTTTTGTAGAATTCCCCTGGGAAGTCAGCTGGCCCTGGGCTTTTGTTTGTTGGGAGATTTTTGATGACTGCTTCAATTTCCTTAGTGATTATAGGTCTGTTCAATTTTTCTATTTCTTCCTGATTCAGTTTTGGTAGTTGATACATCTCTAGGAATGCATCCATTTCTTCCAGGTTATCTAATTTGCTGGCATAGACTTGTTCATAATATGTTCTTATAATTGTTTGTATTTCTTTGGTGTTGGTTGTGATCTCTCCTCTTTCATTCATGATTTTGTTGATTTCGGTCATTTCTCTTTTCTTTTTGATGAGTCTGGCCAGGGGTTTATCAATCTTGTTAATTCTTTCAAAGAACCAGCTCCTAGTTTCATTGATCTGTTCTACTGTTCTTTTGGTTTCTATTTCATTGATTTCTGCTCTGATCTTTATTATTTCTCTTCTGCTGTTGGGTTTAGGCTTTATTTGCTGTTTTTTCTCTAGCTCCTTTCGGTGTAGGGTTAGGTTGCGTATTTGAGACCTTTCATGTTTCTTGAGAAAGGCTTGTATTGCTATATACTTTCCTCTTAGGACTGTCTTGGCTGTATCCCAAAGATTTTGAACAGTTGTGTTTTCATTTTCATTGGTTTCCATGAATTTTTTAAATTCTTCCTTAATTTCCTGGTTGACCCATTCATTCCATTGTGGTATGAAAATATGCAGGGAATAATCCCAATATTTTGGTACCAGTTGAGACCTGATTTGTGACCCGGTATGTGATCTATTCTGGAGAATGTTCCATGGGCACTATATAAGAATGTGTATTCCGTTGCTTTGGGATGGAATGTTCTGAATATGTCTGTGAAGTCCATTTGGTCCAGTGTGTCATTTAAAGTCTTTATTCCTTATTGATCTTTTGCTTAGATGATTGGTCCATTTCAGTGAGGGGGGGTGTTAAAGTCCCCCACTCTTATTGTATTGTTGTCAATGTGTTTCTTTGCTTTTGTTATTAATTGCCTTATATAATTGGCTGCTCCCATGTTAGGGGCATAGATATTTACAATTGTTAGATCTTCTTGTTGAATAGACCCTTTAGTAGGATATAGTGTCCTTCCTCATCTCTTATTACACTCTTTGTTTTAAAATCTAATTTGTCTGATATGAGGATTGCCACCCCAGCTTTCTTTTGGTGTCCATTAGCATCGTAAATGATTTTCCACCACCTCACTTTCAATCTGGGGTTGTCTTTGGGTCTGACATGATTCTCTTGCAGTCAGCATATTGATGGGTCTTGTTTTTTAATCCAATCTGATAGCCTGTGTCTTTTGATTGGGGCATTTAGCCCATTTACTTTCAGGGTAACTATTGAAAAATATGAATTTAGTGCCATTGTATTGCCTGTAAGGGGACTGTTGCTGTATATTGTCTGTGTTCCTTTCTGGTCTATGCTGCTTTTAGGTTCTCTCTTTGCTTAGAGGACCCCTTTCAATATTTTTCGTAGGGCTGGTTTCGTGTTTTGCAAATTCTTTTAGTTTTTGTATGTCCTCGAAGTTTTTTATCTCTCCTTCTATTTTCAATGACAGCCTGGCTGGATATAGTATTCTTGGCTCCACATTTTTCTCATTTAGTGCTCTGAAGATATCATGCCAGTCCTTTCTGGCCTGCCAGGTCTCTGTGCCAATGTAATGTTTCTACCATTATAGGTTACATATCTCTTCTCCCGAGCTGCCCTCAAGATTTTCTCTTTGTCTCTGAGACTCGTAAGTTTTACTATTAGATGTTGGTGTGTTGACCTATTTTTATTGATTTTGAGGGGGGTTCTCTGTGCCTCCTGGATTTTGATGCTTGTTTCCTTCCCCACATTATGGAAGTTCTCTGCTATAATTTGTTCCAATATACCTTCTGCCCCTGTCTCTCTTTCTTCTTCTTCTAGGATCCCAATTATTCTAATGTTGTTTCATCTTATCATATCGCTTCTCTCTCGAATTCTGCCCTCGTGATCCAGTAGTTGTTTCTCTCTCTTTTTCTCAACTTCTTTATTTTCCATCATTTGGTCTTCTATATCGCTAATTCTCTCTTCTGCCTCATATATCCTGGCAGTTAGTGCCCCCATTTTTGTTTGCACCTCATGAATAGCCTTTTTGATTTCGATTTGTTTAGATTTTAGTTCTTTTATTTCTCCAGGAAGGGTGTCTCTAATAACTTCCATGCTTTTTTCAAGCCCAGCTAGTATCTTTAAAATCATGATTCTGAACTCTAGGTCTGACATCATACTAATGTCTGTATTGAGTAGGTCCCTGGCCGATGGAACTACCTCTTGTTCTTTTTGCTGAGTTGATTTTTTTCGTCTTGTCATTTTGTCCAGAGAAGAATAGATGAATGAGAGAACAAAATGCTAAGTGGTTAACAATGTCCCCAGCAAATATACTCTAAACAAATCAGAAAAGACATGAATCCAGGGGGAAAGAATGGGAAAGAAAGAAAAAGGAAAGAGAAAAAAAAGAGAAAGAAAAAAATAAAAACAAAAAAAACAGTACAAAAAAAACAGAATATGATCAAATATGATCAGGCTAGTGTATACATCAGTGCCACACACTAGATTTTGGGTGTACTTTGGTCTGTTAGAAGAAAGTGCCACCTAAATTTTAAAGAAAGAATGATTTATATATGTACAAAATAAGGGTTGATACAATGAAGGGATTGAAGATGACTTCAAAGATGAAAATTATAAAACATTTTATAAAAGGAATTGATAGATAAGAAGTTGTTTGAAAAAAGAAAGAAGATTTTAAAAAAAAGAAAAAAAAAGGAGAGAATGTGATTGGGCAGGAGACTAGAACAAAGCCATACACTAGCGATTTAGGTATATTTTGATCTGTTAGAAGAAAGTGTATCTCAAAATTTTAAAGAGAGAACAACATATATATATATATGCCAAAAATATTGGTAACTACTATGAATGGATAGAATATGACTCTAAAAATGAAAAATAAAAAAAAATTTTTTTAAAAAGGTATTGATAAGATGTTGGTCGAAAAAGGGAAAGAGAAAAATTAAAAAAAAAAACAGTTAAAATAATTAACTTTGAAAAACTAAAGGATCATGGTAAAAAAGCCAGGAATTCTTTATGCCGTATTCCCCTAGTGCTGGAGTTCTCCCGTTCTCATTGATCGGTAAACTTGGTCTTGGCAGGCTCTTCTTGCTGATCTTCTGTGGGAGGGGCCTGTTGTCGTGGTTCTCAAATGTCTTTCCCGGAGGCAGAATTGCCCTGCCCTTGTCAGTCCGGGCTAAGGAATCCCCTAGGGTTTGCTCTCCGGAGCTTTTGTTCCCTGCAAGCTCTCAGTACAGCTTTGGAGGATGAGAGTGAATATGGTGGCCTCCCAATCTCCACCTGTAGGAGCCAAGAACTCGGGGTCCCACTTCTCAGTGCACCCCCAGAGAAGAGCAGTCACTTCCATCTCCCCGGTCTCCAGCCGCACTCCGTGCTCCCCTGGCCTGTGACCAAGCATTTCTATCTCTGGCACCCAACCCCATGTGGAGTCTCCAAACCCAGCAGATCCCTGTGGTGTGCTCCTGTGCCACTCCTCCTGGGGCAGGGAGGGGAGTCTCCCCAGCTCTGCTGTTTGTTGGGTCCCTGCTGGAAGAGCAGTGGCCCGACTGTGCCGTGGATCACAATTTATGGCAACCCCGAGCTGAGAGCTTGCTGCTCGGCTCTGTCTCTGCAGCTGGCTTACCCACTCCAATACCTGGGAGCTCTGCTGCACTCAGGCTCCCCCAATCTTTCTGTGACCCCGAGGGTCCTGAGACCACACTGTCCCGCGAGGGTTTCACCCCCCGCTTAGCCACTGGAGTGACGTCCCTCAGCGGAGCTGATTTCTAAAACTTCCGATTTTGTGCTCCGTGGCTCTATCACTTGCCAGAAGCGGCTGATGGAGGCCCCCTCCCCCGCCATCTATCCTCCCGAATATCGCCTTGGATTCACTTCTCTGCAGGTCCTACCTTCCAGAAAGTGGTCCTTTTTCTGTTCAGAATGTTGTTGCTATTCTTATCTTCAATCTCCTGTTGAGTTCGTAGGTGTTCAGAATGGTTTGATCCCTATTCAGCTGAATTCCTGGGACCAGACGAAATCCAGGTCTCCTACTCCTCCACCATGTGGCTCCCCAATCCCCAAAATATCTCTCTTTAAAGGTAAAATATCAATGATGGATAGAAAGATATTCTGTTCTACAATTTCTATGGAAAATAAATCATTAGGGAAAAATGTTTACTTGGGTTCAAATCTGGAGATTTAATATTTACTAGTGTGTGATCTTAAGCAAGTTACTAATTCACTCTGCACCTCAGTGTCCTTGGCTCTACAATGAAAGAACACTTGCCTTTCAAAATTGTTTAAATGACTTCTCCCATGCAATTTCTTCTGTTCCTCTCCTTCTTGCTTTTCCTCCTGACCTGCATTTATACTTCACATCTTAATTCAACTATCTCCTCCAGTGGGAATTATATAGAGATCCAAGTAATTCTCCTTTTTCAGACCTTATAATTTTATTTTAAATAATTACTTTTATCCTTAAAAAATAAAAATAGAAACACCCTATGGTCTAGTAATTCCACTACTGGCTATTTACCCCCCAAAAATGAAAACACTAATTTGAAAAGATATATGCACCCTTACGTTTATTGCAGCAAGATTTACAATAGCCAAGATATAGAAACAACCCAGGTGTCCATCTACAGATGAATAAAGAAGTGGTATATATCTGCAATGTAGTATTAGCCATTAAAAAGAATGAGGTCTTGCTATTTGTGATAACACGGATGGATCTAGAGGGTATTATGTCAAATGTAATAAGTTAAACAGAGAACGACAAATATGATTTCACTTATATGTAGAATCTAAAAAACAAAATAGTCCAACAAAGAAATATAAAAACAACAAACTCATAAATACAGAGAACAGACATTTTTCCAGAGGGGAGTTAGGGGGAGGAGGGAAAATAGATAAAAGGAATTAAAAGGTACAAACTTGCAGTTATAAAATAAGTCCCAGATGAAAAGTACAGCATAGGGAATATGGTCAATAATATTTCAATAATGTTATATGGGGACAGATGGTGTGTACACTTACTGTGGTCAGCATTGCATAATGTATAGAACTGTTGAATGACTATGTTATACACCTTAAACTAATATAACATTATATGTTAATTATGTTTCAATTTAGAAAAAAATTACTTTTTAACAGTGTGTCTAACATTTGTTTCCTCCACCAGATTATGAGCTCTATGATGTTAGAGACCCTGTGTATATTATTATTTTATTCCAAACCCCTACGTCGCACCTGGCACACGGTAGGTTGCTTATCATTTTCTCAAAAGAATGAATCAATGGATGGGAGAACAAATGAGGTAAGTGCCTAGCTTAATTCCTGGCACAGAACAAGCCCACAAACAGTAGCTATTACAGCTTCTCCAATAGTTCAATGCAATTTTTATGAAAGCTCTTGGAAATTCTATTTTATCTTTATTCTGTCATGCTATATTGCAATCATTTTAGGTACATTAAGCCTGCATGTCTGGAACCTGGCTGTGTTTTCAGAATCATTTGGATCCATATGGCTGAAAGAAGATTTCATAAGTGTGTTTGTCATTTCATGGTGGACTGTCACAATCCATAGCCATTTGATTTGACTGTAGTGACGATTTGTTTCTTTAGAAATTAAGGCATTTTCCCCTGTTGTGTGTGAGAGTGTCAACAGCTGCTGTGGAAATGCCAACACTCATGGACACCATCCAATTATCCATGAAGCCTGGTGACAGGAAAGAGCAACAGTGTTTGCTTGAGGAGTTGCCTGGGGAAAAAGCACAGCCATTTTCAAGTGCACAGAACAAGTGGATTTGACAGACGATTGAAAGTATCTGAATAGAACAACAGTCAGGCAGAATAGCTTTCATCATGATAGTCTCTGCCAAGTTCAGTCCGTTATTCTTAGGGTGCAAAGAGACCTATTTTTTGCATGGCAAATGATGTACAGAATGAGCTGGAAACAGTCTCAGGATTTCTGAAAAATAATGCAGCTTGTTTTGATGTATATGAATTAAGCATGCAGAGACCATTGACCAAAGCTGTGGCACCACACTGGTTTTAATCTGACAAGTGGGCTTTTTATACTTAGCCTAGATTCTGAAGTGAGACCATGAATCACAGTTTCATGACTTATTAGATATGTTCTCTTAAGAAGATTCCTTAATCCCTTGGTACCACAATTTCTTTGTTTTAATGGGAGAAATTATAGTACTTCTCTCAAAGAGTTGCTATGAGAATTAAACCAGTTGTTAAGTTTAATGTGGTGAGCTACAACCATTATTATTAACAGTTATTCATTCCTTAGACTTCCTGTCTGTGACAGTGGGTTTGACAATTGTATATGGTGCCCTTTTTATTGTGGTCATGATCATCATCCCTCTCACATATAGGTATGATGCTTTATAGTTTTTAAAAAGCAAGCCTATTCCTTAATTTAATTAATCTTTCTAACAATCCTCTAAGACAAAGAACTATAACTCATCTAGTAAAACATGTAACTTAACAAATGTTTGCCAGGTGCATTAGGCCCTGGATTAATAGGGCAAGAAAAAATCAAAAAGTTCAAAGGAGCTTTCAGACTAGTAAGAATAGAGAGATTTAGAAACTAACATCTTTGAGTAACTACAATGCTCCTGATCTTTTCCTGAGTGCATTCACCAGTGTTATTTGAGTCATTATCATCACCATGTAATCCAAACCCTCTGCAAATATAAGTTTCACAGATAGTATTGGTCAGAATGGAATTTTAACCCAATTTTATCTGACTGGAAAGCCCATGTTCTTTCCACTATGCAATAATATCTATTCAACTAATAGTATTAACTCAAGTGTGCTAAAGTGCCCTCATCACAAGTAAGCTAGCATGAGGTGTTTGTGACAGAGTTGCGCTGTTGCATCCAGTGTTTGGATTCTGAGGATGAGTGGCTCAGGGACTGGGATCAGAGATGAATCTAATCAATCATCTTGGTTTCCTAGTGCCTATGACAGGGCATGGTGTAAGATGGGGACAGAAGAGAAAATAAGAAGTCAGGAGGAGAACAATCTGGATGGGAAAATGACTCATTGGTCTTCTATATCCTTAGATGTTTCTATTGTTCTTTGGACATATTTTCCAAGTCACTAAGTATTTTGCTTGTCTCTTTCTGCATACACTCGGTTTTGTCAATATTCCAGATGTGAACACACTTTCCAGTGTTATATGCTGACTAACCCATGATTGATGCCACATATACAAGGATTGTTGTTTCTGTTATGCCATTATACTTTTCTCAGTGCAACTTAAGACTAAGAGAGGTGTTTAGCAGTTTCCTCCCATTTACCCAGGTTTATTCCAAGCTTATTATTAACTGAAATCTGAGAACTTTTTGACTGAAACCCCAACATCCTGCACACATAGGATTGTTTTGAATAGAGACTCAGGACTTGACAGTTATTCTCCTCTGGACAGTTAGTTCTGTTGTGCTATTCATGGAGAGATTTTTTTTTTTTTTGGAAAGAGGGAAAGTTTTAGGAATGGTTTAGATGATGGAATTTGGTAGGTTAAATTTAAATGCAGGTAGAAGGAGGAGGAGGAAGATGGTGGAGGAGTAGGAGACCTAAATTTCATCTGGTCCCAGGAATACAGCTAGATATGTATCAAACCATTCTGAACAACTACAAACTCAACAGGAGATCAAAGAAAAGAATAGCAGCAAATCTCTGAACAGAAAAGCAACCACTTTCTGGAAGGTAGGACGTGCTGAGAAGTGAATCCAAGGTGATATTCGGGAAGATAGATGGCGGGGGAAGGGAGCCTCCGTCAGCCACTACCGGCAAGTGATAGAGCAGTGGATCACAAAATCAGAACTTTTAGAAGTCTGCTCCACTGAGGGATGTTGCTCCAGTGGTTAAGCAAAGGGTGGAACCCACGCTGGAACAGTGTGGTGTTAGGACCCTCGGGGTCACAGAAAGGCCGGGGGTGCCAGAGTGTGGCAGAGCTCCCAGATATCAGAGCCAGGAAGCCAGCTGCAAAGACAAGCCAAGGAGTGGGCTCTCAGCTCAGGGTTGCCATAAACCATGATCCATGGCATAGTCGGGCCACTACTCCTCCAGCAGGGACCCAAAAAGCGGCAGATCCGGGGAGACCTCCCTTCTTCCTCCTAGGAGGAGCAGTGTGGGAGGGGACCACAGGAATCTGCTGGGTTTGGAGACTCCAAATGGGGTCGTGTGCCAGAGACAGAAACACTCGGTCACAGGCCAGGTGAGCAGAGTGTGGCCGGAGACCGAGGAGACAGAAGAGATGGACTGCTTTTCTCTGGGGGCTCACTGAGGAGTGTGGCCCTGAGTTCTTGACTCCTCTGGGGCAGAGATTGGGAGGCCACCATTTTCTTTCTCAACTTCCAAAGCTGTATGGAAAACTTGCATCCCTGCAAGTAGCAAAAGCTACTGAGAGCAAACCCAAGCAGATTACTTAGCCCACCCCCGGCAAGGGCGGGGCAATTCCGCCTCAGGCAGAGACATTTGAGAACCACTGCAACAGGCGCTTCCCCAGAAGATCAGCAAGAACAGCCAGCCAAGACCAAGTTTACCGATCAATGAGAACGGCAGAACTCCAACGCTAGGGGAATACTACACATAAAATTCATGGCTTTTCCCCCCATGATTCTTTCATCTTTCAAAGTTAATTTTTTAAATAGTCTTTTTGTCTTTTTCTTTTTTTTAATTTTTCTTTTTCCCTTTTTCAATCAACATCTTATCAATCCCTTTTAAATCTTTTTTATTTTTCATTTTTATAGTCGTATTCTATCCCTTCATTGTAGTAAACCTTATTTTTGGTATATATATGAGTTGTTCTCTCTTTAAAATTTTGGGATACAGTTTCTTCTACCAGACCAAAATATACCATAAATCTCTAGTGTATGGCTTTGTCCTAGTCTCCTGCCTGATCACATTCTCTCCCATTTTTAAAAAATTTCTCTTCTTTCCTTATTCAACCAAATTCTTATCAATTCCTTTTATAAAATCTTTTATTTTCATCCTTGCAGTCATATTCCATCCCTTCATCATATTTACCATTATTTTTGTATATGTACAAGTTTTTCTTTCTTTAAAATTTTGGGAGGCAGTTTCTTCTAACAGACCAAAATACACCCAAAAATCTAGTGGTGGCACTGATCTATTCACCAGCCTGATCATAATTGATCATATTCTTTTTCTTTTCTTTTTTCTCCCCCCCCCCCCCGTGGTTTTGGGCCCCTTCTGATTTGTTTAGTGTTTATTTTTCTGGGATCGTTGTTACCCTGTTAGCATTTTGTTCTCTTATTCATCTATTCTCCTCAAGACAAAATGATAAAACAGAAAAACTCACCTAAAAAAAAAAAAGAAGTAAAAGAACAAGAGGCAGTACTAACTGCCAGAGACCTAATCAATACAGACATTAGAGAGATGAGTTCAGAATGATGATTATAAGGATACTATCTGGGCTTGAAAAAAGCATGGAAGATACTAGAGAAACCCTTTCTAGAGAAATAAAAGAACTAAAATCTAACCAAATCGAAATCAAAAAGGCTATTAATGAGGTGCAATCAAAAATGGAGGCTCTAACAGTTAGGATAAATGAGGCAGAAGAGAGAATTAGTGATATAGGAGACCACATGATGGAGAATAAAGAAGCTGAGAAAAAGAGAGATAAACAACTACTGGATCACGAGGGCAGAATTCGAGCGATAAGTGATACCATAAGACAAAAGAATATTACAATAATTGGGATCCCAAAAGAAGAAGAAAGAGAGAGAGGGACAGAAGGTATACTGGAGCAAATTATAGCAGAGAACTTCCCTAATTTGGGGAAGGAAACAGGCATCAAAATCCAGGAGGCACAGAGAACCCCCC
>NW_027397155.1:2059560-2122225 GCF_003265705.2 Callorhinus ursinus | reverse complement strand
CCCCCCTCAAAATCAATAAAAATAGGTCAACACCCCAACATCTAATAGTAAAACTTATGAGTGTCAGAGACAAAGAGAAAATCCTAAAAGCAGCTCGGGAGAAGAGATATGTAACCTACAATGGTAGAAACATTAGATTGGCAACAGACCTATCCACAGAGATCTGGCAGGCCAGAAAGGACTGGCATGATATTTTCAGAGCACTAAAGGAGAAAAATATGCAGCCAAGAATACACTATCCAGCTAGGCTGTCATTGAAAATAGGAGAGATAAAAAGCTTCCAGGACAAACAAAAAGTAAAGGAATTTGCAAGCACGAAACCAGCCCTACAAGAAATATTGAAAGGGGCCCTCTAAGCAAAGAGAGAGCCTAAAAGCAGCAAAGATCAGAAAGGAACACAGACAATATACAGCAACAGTCCCCTTACAGGCAATACAATGGCACTAAATTCATATCTTTCAATAGTTACCCTGAATGTAAATGGGCTAAATGCCCCAATCAAAAGACACAGCCTATCAGATTGGATAAAAAAACAAGACGCATTGATGTGCTGTCTGCAAGAGACTCATTTAAGACCCAAAGACACCCCCAGATTGAAAGTGAGGGGGTGGAAAACCATTTACCATGCCAATGGACACCAAAAGAAAGCTGGGGTGGCAATCCTTATATCAGACAAATTAGATTTTAAACCAAGGACTGTAATAAGAGATGAGGAGGGACACTATATGCTACTTAAAGGGTCTATCCAACAAGAAGATCTAACGATTGTAAATATCGATGCCCCTAACATGGGAGCAGCCAATTATATAAGGCAGTCAATAACAAAAACAAATAAACAAATTGACAACAATACAACAATAGTGGGGGACTTTAACAACCCCCCTCACTGAAAAGGACCGATCATCTAAGCAAAAGATCAATAAGGAAATAAAGACTTTAAATGACACACAGAACCAGATGGACTTCACAGATATATTCAGAACATTCCATCCCAAAGCAACAGAATACACATTCTTCTCTAGTGCCCATGGAACATTCTCCAGAATTGATCACATCCTAGGTCACAAATCAGGTCTCAACCGGTACCAAAAGACTAGAATCATTCACTGCATATTTTTAGACCACAGTGCTTTGAAACTAGAATTCAATTACAGGAGGAAAGTGAGAAAGAACTCAAATACATGGAGGCTAAAGAGCATCCTAATAAAGAATCAACCAGGAAATTAAAAAAGAATTTAAAAAAATTCATAGAAACCAATGAAAATGAAAACACAACTGTTCAAAATCTTTGGGATGCAGCCAAGGCTGTTTTAAGAGGAAAGTATATAGCAATACAAGCCTTTCTTAAGAAACAAGAAAGGTCTCAAATACACAATTTAACACTATGCCTAAAGGAGCTGGAGAGAGAACAACAAATAAAGCCTAAACCCAGCAGGAGAAGAGAAATAATAAAGATCAGAGCAATAATCAATGAAATAGAAACCAAAAAAACAAGAGAGCAGATCAATGAAACTAGGAGCTGGTTCTTTGAAAGAATTAACAAGATTGATAAACCCCTGGCAAGACTTATCAAAAAGAAAAGAGAAGTGACCCAAATCAACAAAATCATGAATGAAAGAGGAGAGATCACAACCAACACCAAAGAAATACAATTATAGGAACATATTATGAGCAACTATATGCCAGCAAATTAGATAATCTGGAAGAAATGGATGCATTTCTAGAGATGTATCAATTACGAAAACTGAATCAGGAAGAAATAGAAAACCTGAACAGACCTAACCAGTAAGGAAATTGAAGCAGTCATCAAAAATCTCCCAGCAAACAAAAACCCAGGGCCAGCTGGCTTCCCAGGGGAATTCTACCAAAATTTAAAGAAAAATTAATACCTTTTCTTCTGAAACTGTTCCAAAAAATAGAAATGGAACAAAACTTTCAAACTCGTTTTATGAGGCCAGCATTTACCTTGATCCCCAAACGAGACAAAGACCCCATCAAAAAGGAGAATTACAGACCAATATCCTTGATGAACATGTATGCAAAAATTCTCACCAAAATACTACCCAATAGGATCCAGCAGTACATTAAAAGGATTCTTCACCACGACCAAGTGGGATTTATCCCTGGGCTGCAAGGCTGGTTCAACATCCGCAAATCAATCAATGTGATACAATACATTAATAAAAGAAAGAACAAGAACCATATGACCCTCTCAATAGTTGAAGAAAAAGCATTTGGCAAAGTACAGCATTCTTTCTTGATCAAAACTCTTCGGAGTATAGGGATAGAGGGATACCTGAATATCCTAAAAGCCATCTATGAAAAACCCACAGTGAATATCATTCTCAATGGGGAAGGACTGAGAGCTTTCCCCCTGAGGTCAGGAATGCGACAGGGATTTCCACGATCACCACTGCTATTCAACATAGTATTAGAAGTCCTAGCCACAGCAATCAGACAACAAAAAGAAATAAAAGGCCTCTAAATCAGCAAAGAAGATGTCAAACTTTCACTCTTTGCAGATGATATGATACTTTATGTGGAAAACCCAAAGGACTCCACCCCAAAACTGCTAGAACTCATACAGGAATTCAGTAAAGTGGCAGGATATAAAATCAATGCACATAAATCAGTGGCATTCCTGTATACCAACAAGACAGAAGAAAGAGAAATTAAGGTGTCGATCCCATTTTCAACTGCACCCTAAACCATACGATTCCTAGGATTAAATCTAAGCAAAGAGGCAAAGAATCTGTAGTCAGAAAACTATAAAATACTCATGAAAGAAATTGAGGAAGACACAGAGAAATGGAAAAACGTTCCATGCTCATGGATTGGAAGAACAAACATTGTGAAGATGTCAATGCTACCTAGAGCAATCTACACATTCAATGCAATCCCCATCAAAATACCATCAACTCTTTTCAAAGAAATGGAACAAATAGTCCTAAAATTTGTATGGAACCAGGAAAGACCCCGAATAGCCAGAGGAATGTTGAAAAAGAAAAGCAAAGCCGGTGGCATCACAATTTCGGGCTTCAAGCTCTATTACAAAGCTGTCATCATCAAGACAGTATGGTACTGGCACAAAAACAGACACATCGATCAATGGAACAGAATAGAGAGCCCAGAAATGGACCCTCAATTCTATGGTCAACTAATCTTTGACAAAGCAGGAAAGAATGTCCAGTGGAAAAAGGACAGTCTCTTCAACAAATGGTGTTGGGAAAATTGGATTTCACATGCAGAAGAATGAAACTGGACCATTTCCTTACACCACACCCAAAAATAAACTCAAAATGGTTGAAAGAACTAAATGTGAGACAGGAGTCCATCAAAATCCTAAAGGAGAACACAGGCAGCAACCTCTTCGACCTCAGCCACAGCAACTTCTTCCTAGAAACATCGCCAAAGGCAAGGGAAGCCAGGGCAAAAATGAACTCTTGGGACTTCATCAAGATAAAAAGCTTTTTCACAGCAAAAGAAACAGTCAACAAAACCAAAAAACAACAGACAGAATGGGAGAAGATATTTGCAAATGACATATCAGATAAAGGGCTAGTATCCAAAATCTATAAAGAACTTCTCAAACTCAACACCCAAAGAAGAAATGATCCAATTAAGAAATGGGTAGAAGACATGAACAGACATTTTCCCAAAGAAGACATCCAAATGGCCAACAGATACATGAAAAAGTGCTCAACATCGCTCGGCATCAGGAATTCCAAATCCAAACCTCAATGAGATACCACCTCACACCAGTCAGAATGGCTAAAATTAACAAGTCAGGAAACGACAGATGTTGGTGGGGATGTGGAGAAAGGGGAACTCTCCTACACTGTTGGTGGGAATGCAAGCTGGTGCAGCCACTCTGGAAAACAGTATGGAAGTTCCTCAAAATTTGAAAATAGAGCTACCCTACGATCCAGCATTTTCACTACTGGGTATTTACCCCAAAGATACAAATGTAGGGATCGAAAAGGGTACATGCACCCTGATGTTTATAGCAGCAATGTCCACAATAGCCAAACTATGGAAAGAGCCAAAATGTCCATCGACGGATAATTGGATAAAGATGATGTGGTATATATATACAATGGGATATTATGCAGCCACACAAAGGAATGAAATATTGCCTTTTGCAATGACGTGGATGGAACTGGAGGGTATTATGCTGAGCAAAATAAGTCAATTAGAGAAAGACATGTATCATATGATCTCACTGATATGAGGAATTATTAATCTCAGGAAACAACCTGAGGGCTGCTGGAGTGATGGGGGGTGGGAGGGATGGGGTGGCTGGGTGATAAGACATTGGGGAGGGTATGTGCTATGGTGAGTGCTGTGAAGTGTGCAAGACGTTTGAATCAGAGATCTGTACCTCTGAAGCAAATAATACATTTTATGTTAAAAAAAAAAAGAAAAAGAAGAAGCTAGCAGGAGGGGAAAAATGAAAAGGGGTAAATCGGAGAGGGAGACGAACCATGAGAGACTATGGACTCTGAGAAACAAACTGAGGGTTTTAGAGGGGAGAGGGGTGGGGGGATCGTTTTGCCAGTGATGGGTATTTAGGAGGCATGTATTGAATGGAGCACTGTGTGTTATGCAAACAATGAATCATGGAACACTTCATCAAATACTAGTGATGTAATATATGGTGACTAACCTAATGCAATAAAATAAAATTTAAAATAATTGCAGGTAGAAAAGGCCATCAGGCTAAGGGTATGTCCAGTGATGGCTGAAGAGATTGATAAGTAGCTTTAAGTCCAGGGTATTGGCCTGATGGAAGAAGGGTCTCTGCTTGCGAGAACATCCTACAGATCAGGGTGCGTTGCTTAGAGACCACGTGGGCTACAACGAGGAACATAAGGCTTGGTAAATGCTGGGGGAACTTGAGCTCTGGTAGAACATGGAGTCTCTCATCTTCCCTGTCTCCTCATACCCCTTTGGGAAGATCTCCTGTACTGTGCTCAGAAGTACCAAACAGAGGTTTTCTGTATCTAGTAAACTGGAATGTCTACCTCCATGAGTTAAAGTTAGAATAAAAATGCCTTGAACCAGGCAAGCTTGATTCAAGGGCAGCATTTCTTTTCTCAGTCCCATATATTGAGGAGGATTCATAATTACAGTGGACACTAGAAATAGGAATGCCATTGTGGCACTGCAGAGTGTTCACACATTCAATTATTGCCTTTTGCATAATATGCCTAATGAGTCCCAGCAGTTAATAGCCAATATAAGAAGCATAAAGCCATTTGTCTCATTTTAAAAATATTCCATTTCTTCCTGGCTGCTTTTGTGGCTTTCTATTCTGAAAGCAAGCTTAAACCTCACCGTCCTTTAATTCCTTCTTACCTATTCTAAAGAACGGATTTTCTTAGTACCCTGACATCATTTCCACCTTTTTCTTTTTTTGAGGGAGTTTAACAAAGTATTTGTTTCACAGCCTTAAGATTTTGGAAGAGACACTGCAATATGTGGCTTAAAGGTAGGATCCCAAATTAAAGTGTATTTAAAAGAATTATTATTGAGTCCATCTGGCTTCATCTATCAGAAGCAGAAACTATTCTTGCTTTCAAATGCTTAGACTATCATCACTGAAAAATTATAGCAAAATGGAGTATTGAGTGATTCCAGAAAGATGAAAGGAAATGGGGTCCCTAGCATGCTGCCACGAATTCTTCTGAGAACAGAATCTTTATGGAAACTACCCCAGACAACAAAAAGGATGAAGGTAGTTGGATCTTTCCAGTCATTGGTCCCCCAAGTGATGGGTGAGAACATTGGTATACTCAGAGACCCCTTTAGGAGCTGCACAGGGCTAGGCACCAGCTGACTGAGGGTTTGCTTTTGAAAGTTATATAATCACATCTGTCACAAGGAGCTTAAGATCCTCATCTCAAATATAATCAAAGTAGCCAGGAATAACATCTTGGAAGTCATACCTTTGTTATTCAAGAAAGACATCAATTTGTATATTATTCTCTCCTCTTTCCCTGGCTCCTCCATCTCTCAGGACCCCTGTCCAACCATAGCAACTCATCTCAGGTTGTCTATCATTCAGAATGGGTTTCCAGCTGTGCTGTCTCATAAATAAATCTCCTGGACCCTGTGGAATTAAGATCTTAGGAAGTTGAAAATTGGCCTTGTTGAATCCACGGGAGAGGTCTGTATGTGTGATGGAGAAAGTAGGTTTGTACCCTATTATCACCTCACCCAGAAGTGTGAGAGAAAGACATAGCATCATCAGGGTCCCATAAGCCAGAATCCTGGGGTTTCTGCAATATTCTAGCTAGAATCTTAGCCAGAATCAGCAAAGACTGGAAGGAGTTTAGGATTCAGGAAGAAGGAATGTCTTGAGTTGTTACAGGTACTTGGTAGTCAGAGAGGGCTTATTTGTGATCCAACATAGGAAGCCATCCTGAGAGACTAGAGGGCCATCCTAAGAATGTGGAAAGGGTCTGGAGAGAGGCAGGTAATGTTTCAGTTACACAGGAGCCTAACTGCTAGTTCTCTCTCTATCAAAAATATTTCCAACAATAATGTGTACATGGAGCATATTCTTTTCATTAGTAGAGCCATTGATGTAGAAAGAAAAGCTAGAGATTAAATTCCCTAAATCTCAAACCAAGACAATATTTCATATGAAAAGGAGAAAGTTATTCCCCAGGGTATCTGGAATTAGCTCAGAAAGGACTAAATTTTTATCTGCACAAAGAAGTTTAGGTTAGACCTGAGAAAGCATGTGTCCTTTCTGGAATCATTACATGATACCAGAAAATTTCAGAAGTTGTGGAATCCTTAGTGAAATGTCCAGTCATTTCCATTTATGCTCCTGATGATTTTTTTTACCTTGAATTTTCTTTGGAGGCTGTTTGAATTTTGTTTTTGTGACTAAAAGACTAAAGAAGTTGCCAGTTAATTTATTTTTGGATTTTACATGGGATTAGAAAGTGATTTCTTTTTTTTTAATTTTTTTTATTTTTTATTGTTATGTTAATCACCATATATTACATCATTTATTTTGGTGTAGTGTTCCATGATTCATCGTTTGTTCATAACACCCAGTGCTCCATGCAGAATGTGCCCTCTTTAATACCCATCACCAGGCTAACCCATCCCCCTACCCTCCTCCCCTCTAGAAACCTCAGCTTGTTTTTCAGAGTCCATCATCTCTCCTGGTTCGTCTCCCCCTCTGACTTACTCCCCTTCATTCTTCCTCTCCTGCTATCTTCTTCTTTTAGAAAGTGATTTCTATCCTTGTTAAAATCTTTTAATGGTCTCTTAGAGACTACTGTCTCTGCCTTAGCAAGAATGGTGAATATTAGTGAAACTTCATTGTTGATTGAAGATTCTTTAGTGATTCACTGACCTTGTTTCCACTCTAGTCAACTAAGGATTCATAAGTGGACATGCTAATGGCTGGTCATAAGTGAAGTCCATGGCAAGGTATTATAAAGACACCTTGTCCTAGGAACATTTATATTTTTTTTCAATTTAGTGCAAATGTTGTAAGAAGAGATAATGTTCAAATGAAGGAAGAGTGGTCTCATGTTTAAAGTATGGAAATAGGGAAAGACATAGGCAATATTTGTGATGTGACAGGATGTTTCAGCGTCTGGTCCTAGCAATGGGATTTAACTAACTGCTAACTAACCCAAGGACAAGTAGTAGTTGCTTTCCCAGTAATTTCCTCATTATCTTGTTTTTCTGTTTCAAAATGAGAAAAAATTGCTAGGAAAGAAATATGGGAAACTGCCTGGCATTTTAGGGTACACATATTTATGGTGAAACTGATTGAGTACAGTTTGAGCTTAACTTGGGCACAGACCATTAAATTCTCAACTTATATCTGAATACCAGAAATTAGACAATTTAGCATATTTTATATATCCTAATTTTTTAACTTTTAAGCTTTTTCTTTAATACTTTACACACCCTGCTCCTTTTTCTGGCAAGAGCACTTCAGTATTAGAATAGCTGCTGATATAAATTTAAGAGTCACAAATCAGAATCACTGCTTAGAACATTGTTAATTCTTTCTAAGGCATATTTTCATCTAATTAAATATATACCAAGCACCTCTTCTCAATTTATTTCCTAAGGTTAAATCAGAAATGTTGTGGCAGTCTGACCTGATTCATTGAAGTAACTCATAGGAGCAACTTCATGTGTTAATGGCTTCATGCCTGATCCCTGAAGGGCTTGTGGAATTGCTGGGCTCCTAATGCTATCATGAAGCCATGTTCAAAATGAAGCCTCAGAAAAGGAGGTTCTAGTTTTCAGTCTTTGTTTCTAGAGGCTTTCTTTCCTTCCTCCCTTTTTCCCTTCCTTCTTTCCTTTCTTTTAGAGAAAGAAAAACAAATGGACTTTGGATAAATAAGTTCAACTAAGAAAATCTAGAATGAGTGCAATGCTGCTTATATCATGGCCCTTGGTAATTTCTGGAATAGAAGGAGGCAGAAGGGAAAGCAAAGATATTGGCATGTTGGAAATCAACTCCTCTTCCTCCTTTAGTTCAGACAAATCTATCTTCTTGATTCTGTCTGTATCTGTTACCTGTTCTGAACCCAGAGAAAACGTAGAGAGATGCTGGTTCTCAAAACTTTTGACTCCAAATCTGACTTCATTCTTGGGGCTCATACTCATTATCAATTATCATAACACTTGACAATTTCCCACCCTCAAAGATTAGAACTTCATTCTTGGTATCTCCAATTCACAATCTTATATTCATGCACTTATCACATTGAATTGCAGTCTTTTGATTATATCACTTTCTTTTATAGCACATTGAGGACTACTTTATAGAAAAGGACATGACTATTCATATTTGTGTTCCCAGTGACTAGCATAATATCTAAACATGGTAGGTCTCATTAACTGCAAATGAGTATTGAATGCACTGATAATTGCATGGATGGATAGATAGGTGAATTCTTATCTCTTATTTCCTAGGACCCTAACATTTCTCCTCTGAAAAATGAAGGTTTGATTAATACCTTGAAGATCTTTCCTAGAATTTTGAGACTCTGTGACAAAACTATGCCTCTGTAGTCTTAGTCCTTTTTTTTTCCCCTCCCTCAGCTCTGGTTCCTGATCCCTTCTGTCTACACCACCTGAAGGTTGAATACTCTCTTGCCTACTGAATTTTCTTGTTCATTCTTGGCTTTGCTGACTTGTCTGGGTCTTGGGTCTCATCTATTTAAGTCACACTGTCTCTGCTCCTTTTTGTTCCTCTCCCATGAAAATCAGAGAATGGCATCTTCCCAGGAAGTGCTACACTAGAATTGAACAGTGATTCAGTATCTCACAATGACTATAATGCTTTTATCCTTCCTTCCATCCATCTTTTCCATACTATTTTTATAAGTGGGTATTATGAGCCAGATACATGTTGTATATGTTTTGTGCCTAGGATAAAAAATGAGTAAGTTGAATGCCTGATCTCAAGAAGCTTAGTATCTACTAAAGATAGGCATAAAAATCAAAAGCATAATACTGAGTAGTACTGAGTATTGTGGGAGATCAAAGAGAAAATGACCAATATTATCTAAAGAAAAAGACAGAAAAGCTTGAGCTGAGCTACTGAGGAACTGCAAGTAGGTCAGTATGGTTGGAGGTTGAAGCGTTAGGAAAAAATGAGCAGAGCCTACTACAGGGCCCATATCACAGCTTGACATTTCCCTCTGCCTTTCCTTCTTTATTCTCCTCCTTTCAATGGGTGTTGACCTCAAAGGTCTTTCTTAATAAGGGTTCTGTATGTTTAACTCCATTCAGAGTTTGCTTTATGGAGAATAGAACCTACTATCTAAGGAGTCTTTCTGTAGGTAATGAAGAGACATGAACCAGAGAGTAACACAATAACAACTGTGCTTTAGGAAAATCACTTTAGTAATAGTTTGGAGATAATATTTAGTAGATCAGTTATTAGACTATTGCCATAATCCATATTAAGAATTGATAAGGGTGTGAAATTAGGAAGAAAAAGGGGGAATAGAGAGGGAGAATAGAGAAGGGGAATGGAAGGATTGCTACAAGATACAAAATAGGAAGAAATTGGTCATCAACATAATATAGAGAAAGAGGGAAAAGAAGGTGAAAAAAGAGTTAGGTTCATTGAGATACAAAACTCAGGAAGAAGAGGTTGATCCTAGATGAGGGAGGAACCAGGAAAAACAGAGTGCATAAGTGGCCATGCTGAGTATGAGTGCCTATAGGGCATCTGGATAAAGACGGCCAGGACATGTGGAATGGATCTGGATGTTAGCAGTGAGATCTGGCTGCAAAAAAGGAATGTGGACATCATTGTCTTATATGTGGAGACAAATTGAGAGAGAAAGAGATGAGCCTGCTCAGGGAGAGTAGCTATACAAGAAGAGAAGGGGGTTATGGACTGAAATCTAGAAAACATGTGCACTCAGGATATCAGCCATGAAAAACACTGAGAGCAATCCTCAGTAGATGGAGGAGGAGGACAGAAATTGTCAGCATTAGTGGTCAAGTAAGATAAGGACTGAGATGTTACTTGGATTTGACATGTGATGACAAGCCATTTAATTGTCTTCTATCATGTCCCAAACACTCTGTGGGGATATTTAGGGCAGAATAATGGTAACCACAGTCCACTAAGGGATAAACACAAAGAATATTTCTGGGCCGTGTGATAAGAGATTTGAAGATGCACACACACACACACACACACACACACAGTGTTGGGGGAAATGGCGTTGTGGGAGCCAACCTAGCATTCTTGAAGCTACTCATAGATGGAAGGACATTGGGAGGTAAATAGGCTCTCATTAGAAAAAGTGGAAAAGTATTCAGGGTAAGAATCAGAGGTATGAAAGGGCTTATTTCAAAATAAGTGACTCATTATCTGATGGCCCCAAATTTTTATTAAAGAATTGAATATTTAAGGGGGGCGGAGCAAGATGGTGGAGGAGTAGGAGACCTGGATTTCGTCTGGTCTCAGGAATTCAGCTGCATAGGGATCAAACCATACTGAACAACTACGAACTCAACAGGAGATCGAAGAAAAGAATAGCAACAACTCTGAACAGAAAAGCGACCACTTTCTGGAAGGTAAGACGTGTGGAGAAGTGAATCTGAGGCGATATTTGGGAGGATAGACAGCGGGGGAGGGGGACCTCCGTTGGCCGCTTCTGGCAAGTGATAGAGCCACGGGGCACAAAATCGAAACTTTGAGAAGTCAGCTACACGGAGGGACGTCACTGCAGTGGCTAAGCGGGGGGTGGAACCCTCTTGGGAGAGTGTGGTCTCAGGACCCTCGGGGTCACAGAAAGACCGGGGGTGCCTGAGTGCGGCAGAGCTCCCAGGTTCAGAGCGGGAAAGCCGCCTGCAGAGACGGAGCTGAGGAGCAAGCTCTCAGCTTGGGGTTGCCATAAACTGTGATCAGTGACAGTCGGGCCACTGCTCCTCCAGCAGGGACCCAACAAGCGACAGATCCAGGGAGACTCCCCTCTCTCCCCCGGGAGAAGTGGCGCAGGAGTGCACCTCAGGGATCTGCTGGGTTTGGAGACTCCAAATAGGGTCAGGTGCCAGAGATAGAAACGCTCGGTCACAGGCCGGGTGAGCACAGAGTTCGTCCGGAGACCGACGAGACGGGAGTGACAGACTGCTTTTCTCTGGGGGCGCACTGAGGAGCGGGGCCCCGAATTCTCGGCTTCTCCCGGGCAGAGATTAGGAGGCCGCCATTTTCACTCTCATCCTCCAACGCCGTATGGAAAGCTTGCAGGGAACAAAAGCTCCCCAGAGCAAACCCAGGCACATTACTTAGCCCGGACCAGGCAAGGGCGGGGCAATTCCGCCTCCGGCAAAGACATTTGGAAACCACGGCAACAGGCCCCTCCCCCAGAGGATCAACATGAACAGCCAGCCGAGACCAAGTTTACTGATCAATGAGAACGGGAACTCCAGCGCTAGGGGAATACTGCACATAGAATTCATGGCATTTTTTACCATGATTCATTAGTCTTTCAAAGTTAATTTTTTTAACTTTTTTTTTTCATTTTTCATTTTTCTTTTTCCCTTTTCCAACCAACATCTTAAAAATCCCTTTTCTTAAAAAAACATTTTTATTTTTGATTTTTAGAGCCATATTCTATCCCTTCATAGAGGTTACCTTTATTTTTGGCATATATATATATATATATATATATATATATATATGTTGTTCTCTCTTTAAAATTTTGAGATACAGTTTCTTCTAACATACCAAAATATACCCTAAAACTCTAGTGTATGGCTTTTTCCCAGTCTCCTACCTGATCACATTCTCTCCCCTTTTTTTTCTTTCTCTCTTTCCTTTTTTTTAATCCACTCCTTTTTTTCAAACACCTTCTGATCAATTACTTTTTTCAAAATTTTTTGTAATTTTCATTTTTACAGTCATATTCCATCCCTTCATCATATCAACCCTTATTTTGTACATATATAAGTCTTTCTTCCATTAAAAATTTAGGAGGCACTTTCTTCTAAAAGACTAAAATATACCCCAAATCTACTGTGTGGCACTGATGTATGCACCAGCCTGACCATATTTGATCAAATTCTGTTTTTTTTTTTTGCTTTGTTCTGTTTTTGTTTGTTTTTATCTTTTTTGTTTTTTTCCTCTTTCTTTCTTCTTTCTTTCCCTTTCTTTAGCCCTCGTCTCAGGTCTTTTCTGATTTGTTTAGAGTGTATTTTCTGGGGACGATGTTAACATGTTAGCATTTTGTTCTCTCATTCATCTATTCTCCTCTTGACATAATGACAAGACAAAAAAAAATCACCTCAGCAAAAAGAACAAGAGGTAGTATCATCACCAGGGACCTACTCAATATGGACATTACTGCGATGTCAGACCTCGAGTTCAGAATCATGATTTTAAAGATACTAGCTGGGCTTGAAAAAAGCTTGGAAGTTATTAGAGAAACCCTTTCTGGAGAAATAAAAGAACAAAAATCTAACCACGTTGAAAACAAAAAGGCTATTAATGAGGTGCAATAAAAAATGGGGGCACTAACTGCTAGGATAAATGAGGCAGAACTGAGAATCAGCGATATAGAAGACCAAATGATGGAAAATAAAGAAGCTGAGAAAAAGAGAGATAAACAACTACAGGATCATGAGGGCAGAATTCGAGAGATAAGCGATACAATAAAATGAAACAACATTAGAATAATTGGGATCCCAGAAGAAGAAGAAAGAGAGAGAGGGGCAGAAGGTATATTGGAGCAAATTATAGCAGAGAACTTCCCTAATGTGGGGAAGGAAACAGGCATCAAAATCCAGGAGGCATAAAGAACCCCCCTCAAAATCAATAAAAATAGGTCAACACCCCAACATCTAATAGTAAAACTTATGAGTGTCAGAGACAAAGAGAAAATCCTGAAAGCAGCTCGGGAGAAGAGATATGTAACCTACAATGGTAGAAACATTAGATTGGCAACAGACCTATCCACAGAGATCTGGCAGGCCAGAAAGGACTGGCATGATATTTTCAGAGCACTAAAGGAGAAAAATATGCAGCCAAGAATACACTATCCAGCTAGGCTGTCATTGAAAATAGGAGAGATAAAAAGCTTCCAGGACAAACAAAAAGTAAAGGAATTTGCAAGCACGAAACCAGCCCTACAAGAAATATTGAAAGGGGTCCTCTAAGCAAAGAGAGAGCCTAAAAACAGCATAGACCAGAAAGGAACACAGAAAGTATACAGTAACAGTCCCCTTACAGGCAATACAATGGCACTAAATTCATATCTTTCAATAGTTACCCTGAATGTAAATGGGCTAAATGCCCCAATCAAAAGACACAGGCTATCAGATTGGATTAAAAAACAAGACCCATCAATATGCTGTCTGCAAAAGACTCATTTAAGACCCAAAGAGAACCCCAGATTGAAAGTGAGGGGGTGGAAATCCATTTACCATGCTAATGGACACCAAAAGAAAGCTGGGGTGGCAATCCTTATGTCAGACAAATTAGATTTTAAAACAAAGACTGTAATAAGAGATGAGGAAGGACACTATATCCTACTAAAGGGTCTATCCAACAGGAAGATCTAACAATTGTAAATATCTATGCCCCTATCATGGGAGCAGCCAATTATATAAGGCAATTAATAACAAAACCAATAAAAGCACATTGACAACAATACAATAATAGTGGGGGACTATAACACCCCCCTCACTGAAATGGACTGATCAACTAAAGAAAAGATCAACAAGGAATTAAAGACCTTAAATGACACACTGGACCAAATGGACTTCACAGACATATTCAGAACATTCCATCCCAAAGCAATGGAATACACATTCTTCTCTAGTGCCCATGGAACATTATCCAGAATAGATCACATTCTAGGTCACAAATCAGGTCTCAACCGGTACCAAAAGATTGTGATCATTCCCTGCATATTTTCATACCACAATGCTTTGAAACTAGAACTCAATCACAAGAGGAAAGTCAGAAAGAACTCAAATACATGGAGGCTAAAGAGCATCCTACTCAAGAATGAATGGGTCAACCAGGAAATTAAAGAAGAATTAAAAAAATTCATGGAAACCAATGAAAATGAAAACACAACTGTTCAAAGTCATGGGATACAGCAAAGGCAGTCCTAAGAGGAAAGTATATAGCAATACAAGCCTTTCTCAAGAATCAAGAAAGGTCTCAAATACACAACCTAATCTTACACCGATAGGAGGTGGAGAAAGAACAGCAAATAAAGCCTAAACCAAGCAGGAGAAGAGAAATAATAAAGATCAGAGCAGAAATCAATGAACTAGAAACCAAAAGAACGGTAGAACAGATCAATGAAACTGGGAGCTGGTTCTTTGAAAGAATTAACAAGATGGATAAACCCCTGGCCAGACTCATCAAAAAGAAGAGAGAAATGACCCAAATCAACAAAATCATGAATGAAAGAGGAGAGATCACAACCAACACCCAAGAAATACAATCAATTTTAAGAACATATTATGAGCAATCGTATGCCAGCAAATTAAATAACCTGGAAGAAATGGATGCATTCCTAGAAATGTATCAACTACCAAAATTGAACCAGGAGAAATAGAAAACCTGAACACACCTATAACCACTAAGGATATTGAAGCAGTCATCAAAAAACTCCTAACAAACAAAAGCCCAGGGACAGATAGCTTCCCAGGGGAATTCTACCAAACATTTAAAGAAGAATTAATACCTATTCTCCTGAAACTGTTCCAAAAAATAGAAATGGAAGGAAAACTTCCAAAGTTGTTTTATGAGGCCACCATTACCTTGATCCCAAAGCCAGACAAAGACCCCATCAAAAAGGAGAATTACAGAACAATATCTTTAATGAACATGGATGCAAAAATTCTCACCAAAATACTAGCCAATAGGATCCAACAGTCCATTAAAAAGATTATTCACCATGACCGGGTGGGATTTATCCCTGGGCTGCAAGGTTGGTTCAACATCCACAAATCAATCAACAAGATACAATACATTAACCAAAGAAAGAACTAGAGCAATATGATCCTCTCAATAGATGCAGAAAAAGCATTTCACAAAGTACAGCATCCTTTCTTGATCAAAACTCCTCAGAGTATAGGGATAGAGGGTACATACCTCAATATCATAAAAGCCATCTATGAAAAAGTTACAGCGAATATCATTCTCAATGGGGAAAGCTGAGAGCTTTTCCCCTAAGGTCAGGAACGCAGCAGGGATGTCCACTCTCACCACTGCTATTCAACATAGTATTAGAAGTCCTAGCCACAGCAATCAGACAACAAAAAAATTAAAGGCATCCAAATCGGCAAAGAGGAAGTCAAACTCTCACTCTTTGCAGATGATATGATACTTATGTGGAAAATCCATAAGACTCCACCGCAAAACTGCTAGAACTCATCCAGGAATTCAGTAAAGTGGCAGGATATAAAATCAATGTATGGAAATTAGAGGCATTCCTATACACCAACAACCAGACAGAAGAGAGACCAATTAAGGAGTCGATCCCATTTACAATTGCACCCAAAACCATAAGATACCTAGAAATAAATCCAACCAAAGAGGCAAAGGATCTGTACTCAGAAAACTATAAAATACTCATGAAAGAAATTGAAGAAGACACAAAGAAATGGAAAAACGTTCCATGCTCATGGATTGGAAGAACAAAGATTGTGAAGATGTCAATGCTACCTAGAGCAGTCTACACATTCAATGCAATCTCCATGAAAATACCATCCACTTTTTTCAAAGAAATGGAACAAATAATCCTAAAATTTGTATGGAAGCAGAAGAGACCCCAAATAGTCAGAGGAATTTTGAAAAAGCAAAGCAAAGCTGGTGGCATCACAATTCCGGACTTCCAGCGCTATTACAAAGCTGTCATCATCAAGACAGTATGGTACTGGCACAAAAACAGACACATCGATTATTGAAAAGAATAGAAAGCCCAGAAATGGACCCTCCACTCTCTGGTCAACTAATCTTCGACAAAGCAGGAAAGAATGTCCAATGGAAAAAAGATAGTCTCTTCAACAAATGGTGTTGGGAAATTTGGACAGCCACATGCAGAAGAATGAAACTGGACCATTTCTTTACACCACACACAAAAATAGACTCCAAATGGTTGAAAGACCTTAATGTGAGACAGGAGTCCATCAAAATCCTACAGGAAAACACAGGCAGCAACCTCTTTGACCTCAGCCACAGCAACTTCTTCTTAGATACATTGCTAAAGGCAAGGAAAGCAAGGGCAAAAATGAACTATTGGGATTTCATCAAGATAAAAAGCTTTTGCACAGCAAAAGAAACAGTCCACAAAACCAAAAGACAACCGACAGAATGGGAGAAAATATTTTCAAATGACATATCAGATAATGGGCTAGTATCCAAAATGTATAAAGACGTTATCAAACTCAACACACAAAGAACAAATAATCCAATCAAGAAATGGGCAGAAGACATGAACAGACATTTTTCCAAAGAAGACAGCCAAATGGCCAACAGACATACGAAAAAGTGCTCAACATCATTTGGCATCAGGGAAATCCAAATCAAAACCTCAATGAGATACCACCTCACACCAATCAGAGTGGCTAAAATTAACAAGTCAACAAATGACAGATGTTGGCAGGGATGCGGAGAAAGGGGAACCCTCCTACACTGTTGGTGGGAATGCAAGCTGTGCAACCACTCTGGAAAACAGTATGGAGGTTCCTCAAAAAGTTGAAAATAGAGCTACCATATGATCCAGAAATTGCACTACTGGGTATTTACCCCAAAGATACAAATGTAGGGATCCGAACGGGTACATGCACCCCAATATTTATAGTAGCAATGTCCATAATAGCCAAACTGGAAAGAGCCAATATGTCCATCGACAGATGAATGGATAAAGAAGAAGTGGTATATATACACAATGGAATATTATGCAGCCATCAAAAGGAATGAGATCTTACCATTTGCAATGATGTGGATGGAACTGGAGGGTGTTATGCTGAGTGAAATAAGTCAATCAGGAAAAGACATGTATCATATGACCTCACTGATATGAGGAATTCTTAATCTCAGGAAACAAACAGGTTTGCTGGAGTAGGGTTGGGGTGGGAGGAATGGGGGTGGCTGGGTGTTAGGCATTGGGGAGTGTATGTGCTATGGTGAGCGCTGTGAATTGTGCAAGACTGTTGAATCACAGATCTGTAACTCTGAAACAAATAATGCAATATATGTTAAGAAAAGAAAAAGAAGAAGAAGATAGCAAGAGGGGAAGAGTGAAAGGGGGTTAATCAAAGGGGGAGATGAACCATGAGAGATAATGGACTCTGAAACACAAACTGAGGATTCTAGAGGGTAGGGGGGTGGGGGGAAGGGTTAGCCTGGTGATGGGTATTAAAGAGGGCACGTTCTACGTGGAGCACTGGGTGTTATGCACTAACAATGAATCATGGAACACTATATCAAAAACTTATGATGTAATGTATGGTGATGAACATAACAATAAAATTTAAAAAAAAAGAATTGAGTATTTAAAACACATTCTTAATTTCCACCAAGCTTGCCACAACTCTCCACAGCTTCCCTTCAGTCTCTTCTGCAAGGTAACCTTCAGGGCCATTTCTCTAAAAGCAAATCACACAAGTCACATCTCAAGATTCTTCTAAGTTTATCAGCTGAAGCTGCTATTTGCTCTAGGGCCTAGTAAATAAAGTTTTATTTCTAACAAATGTAGCCTTTAGTTTCAACAGCCCAGGGACAGTAATTCTCCTTCTAATTTTACAGTTTTACCTTTTGATTTTTGAAATGAAAAACTGCATACATACAGGAAAGAAAATGAAAACTACCTGTAATCCCAGGACCCAGAAACAACCAGTTTTAACTATTTGACAGATTTCTTCCACTAATTATTCCAGGTGTTTTCCACATTGAAATTTATAGTTTGTGTCTTATTTCTTTACTTAACATCTTTAGAGAATCATTTTCCTACTCATATTTTCTTCTGACTTCTGAATAACTTGATTTTTTTTCCATCAAGTGATGTCTCCAGGTAGCATGTATTCTGTTTCATTGGTTACTTTTTCTTAGAAACCTCTCTTGAATGCCTTCTTTCCCCATAGGACTTAAGGTTGTGATCTTGTGCCTTGCCCTACATTCTTCACCAGCTCTTTCCATAGGACTGGAGAGACTTTAGACCACTTTGAAGTGTATGTTTGCTGATGATATGCTCCAGGGCAAGAGAAATGTCTTGTTAATCTTTGTTTCCCCATAGCTTAGCCTGACATATGATAGACTTTTATTATATATCTGGTAACTTAATAATGATTCCAATGATATCACGATAAGTAGCCTTCATTTTTGAAAGACTGAGTGGTAGCCATTGTGCCAGGGATTTTATGCATTTTGTTGCTAATCTGCATCACGGTGCTCAGGGTTACAGGTGAGCATTATTGTCCTATTTTTTCAGACAAGGAACCTGAGATTTAATTTCATTGAGTAAAAAATCTTTGTTAAAGTGAGTAACCTGGACCAAGTAAATCACTATGGTAAGGCCCCAGGACCATTTCCCTCACATGAGCTTAAGGTCAATGCCAGTTACTCTAGGGGCTACAAAATTGAACAAGATATGGAGATTGTCCTCCAAAAATTTGCAATAGGACAGGAAAGGTAAGACACACCTATAAGGATGAATCAAGGAGAGGAAGAGAGGGAGTTTTTTACTGAAAGGAGATTATTTCATCATGAACATTGTTTAGACTTGCCAGCACATAGTAGTAATAAAGAGCAGGTAGTCTTTAGTTGGTTTTTATTATAATTTTTAAATTCTCTATAGGCAATGTATCCATTTATTGCCTACACCTGCACAGATTCCTCCTGCCTATCACACATCTTAGTATGCTCTGCACATATAAAAATCCTGGTTTTAATAGGATTATGTTTGGAAAGTATCAATGAATAGAGTGAAAGAAAAGAGTAACATCTCATATTTTAATCAAACATTTCAATTTACTCCCTCTATTCCATTATTTGAACACTGTATCTTTGGGCCAAAGCTCTGCAATGAGGACACAGCAGTAGGCAATTCTAAGATTAATTTAGGATAGTGACTTTTGCAATCAGATATCTGGAAATGCATACATCCTGAGGCTGCTTCCTGAATGTCTCTCAGCTGTGTCCTCTTAGGGGCATTCAGGGTCCTTCAGTAATATTTGCATTCTTGTCCCTAAATACCCTAAACACATGCATTCTTTGATAATAGCAAGAATAATAGATACAATTTGTTAAGTTCTCAACTTTGAGTTAGACACTAATTTGTATAGATTCATTTATCCTGAGAACAAATCTCTGAGGAATGCAAAATAATCTCCATATAATAGCTACTAAGTAGGGAACCTCAGAGTTGAACTCCAGGTCATTTAATGCCAAAATCATTTCTCTTTCCATTCTGACAACCCTTTACTAGAACTGAAATCTTGTGTGAGGTGAGCATTTTGTTTGTTGAACATCTGTTTTCATTTCTTCTACTAAAAGCATCTGACTTCTCCATTGGGGAACTGCATTTTTTCCATTAGATACATTCATAGTGAGTCTTTCAATCAAAATGCCTCACCACCCAGCTGTCCTGACATAGGGGTGACCCAAGAAAAGTTAATTAAATTTTGAGCAGCATAGAATGTCATGGTCATTGATAGGATTTATTCATCTTTGTGCTGAAGCCCTTCATTAGTTTATGCTAAATTGCAGAGTTGTCATAGTCTTGGTCCTTTCAGAGCCCTGTTCAGAGTTTTATTTAATTCAGTGAGCTATTCCACAGAGTTCCAATAAATTACTTTCTGGCATAAATTAATAAGAGTTGGTAACAGGATATCTGCTACCCACAACCAAAGAACTTCAACAAACATTGCCACATACTGTGCTTTGTCTGTTTTTCTTTTTCCTTTTCTTTTTTTAAGACAAACAAAAAAAATTATCAACTAATCCTTATGGGGACACTTCCTTCCTTCTATGCTGTACGTTTTATTCTGATTTCTTCTTGTTTTAGAACATGCCACTGGTGAGGGTTGGGGACTTCAGTAGATTCATACAGATCTATAAAGAAAGCAGAGGACCTGGGGGTTCTGAGATATGTTGAAGACTTGCAGAAGCCCATAATTCAGACATGGAAGCTGAGAAATAGATGAAGTAAAATATTTAATTAATGTTAGAGTGAGTTAATAGACAACGTGGAACCAGGCACCAGCTGTCCACTATAAAGATGAACTTTTAAGGAAAAGAGAGGGAGAGAGAGAGACAAACCAGAAAACAGACTCTTAACTATAGAGAACAAATTTATGGTTACAAGAGGGGAGGTGGGTGGGAGGATGGGTGAAATAGGTGATGGGGATTAAAGAGTACACTTATTATGATAAAAATAATTTTTAAAAAGGGTGGACTTTTATATAGTGCTTAGGCAAGATAATTACATTTTTAAAAGATTTATTTATTTTAGAGAGAGAGAGCAAGCATGGGTGGAGGAGCAGAGGGAGAGGGACAGAGAATCTCAAGCAGACTAGCCCATTGTGGGGCTCAATCTCATGACCCTGAGATCATGACCTTTGCTAAAACCAAGAGTCGGATACTTAACCAACTGCACCACCCAGGTATCCCTATAATTACATCATTTTAAATGACTCTATAATATAGATTCTTCCAAACTTTAGACAAAATTTGGATTCTTGCCCCCAGAAAATTATTTTATAACAAAATCTTAGTTTAAACTAATTCTTAATACTGGTATAATAGATTTATTGTTTTTGAGAAAGTAAAATTATTTCTTCATTTGTAAAATTATAGAACATAGATTAGCCAATAGAGGCTCCATCTCTTTTTGAAGATACTTGAACATTAAATGACCCAGATGCCTGGTTCTAAGAAGTATCTTATTACTCTAATTCATGTGCTGAAGGTAATTTGGTCTTTGGCTAGAGCCCCAGTATTTGTTAAGAAATTAGTTTGTCATCTTGGGAGTATTATTACTTCACAAAGGATTTCCTTTCCAATGAATTCAAGATAAAACATGGCTGAGAATAATTCATTTGTTTACTTATCTATACATATGTACATTTATTTGGTCAGTACATACTTATTGAGTGTTTTGCAGAAGGGATTAAAGGTGACAAAGGTAAAAGTATTTATCACCTTAAGGAGCTATAACAAAGAAAAAACATGTGAAACAATTTCCCGAAGTAGTATATGCTGTCTATAGCTAAAGAATAAATAAAAGCTTCCCCACTGCCATCAAAAACAGCTCTATGTATGTATCCTGATTTATTACTTATAATGCACTTAATACTATTTGGAATTACACATTCAAGCATTTAATTATTGTCATTATTATATGACCTACACTAGAGTAGAAGATGAATGCGGATAAGAACCTTGGTCTATCTTTGTATTCCCAGCAATGAGAACAGTGCCTGGCACAAGGAAAACATTCATACATGAATGAATGAGCATGGACCTTACCTAGAAGTTCTTGAGACGATTTCAAAGACAAAGAGGTGATTGAATGGCGTCACAAAACCTTAACTTAACTTGAAGGATAAAGTCAATAGAAGTAGGAGGGCATTTAAGGAAGCAACTTATTTCAGCGAACACAGTTGAAGGCATAGGGTGAGGAGAGGTTTAGAGATCGGTATGTTGAAGGAACAGCAAGAGCTCAAGTTAACAGATTTGAAAGAATTCTTGGGACTGATTCATGAACTTTCAATTTTAATTTCTCAAAAACAAGAATGTTTTATGAAAGCAAAGTGAGAGGATGCTGTCTGTTGAGGAATCACTACTACAGCACTACAGATATTGACTGAGCACTTGAGTTGGATCAGGGAGATCAGTTAGGAGGCTACTGCAAGAGTCCAGGCAAAGGTCAAAGGTCATTGAAAGTGGGGGAAGAAAAAATTAATGATTCTGTACTCACTGGAGGTCTGACTACATGAACCATCTCATTTATAGTACTTTATCCACTGACGGAATTAAATGCTATTAAGCACACATGCTTCTTAACTTGAGCATCACTCAAGAATAAAACTGAAACGAAGTAAAATGCAATTTTCTCAATATGGGACATCAGCTAAAAACAAGTGAGCACAACAGTTCCTAATTACTGGACTGGTGACTTTTTACCAAGGTAGGGAGATCAGTTTGAACAAACAACAAAATGCTCTGTAGCAAAACATCTCTGTAAAGGCAATCTGGCCAAGGGGAGGTCTGCAAATTTCAAACCTGCTACAGATAGAAAGTTTAAAATTTTTTCAAGTTCTAGGGAATGAAACAAAAATTCAGTGTAAATGGCATTCCTAATGTTTTAACACTCTACGATTTGGGGCAATTAATTTCTGGCTTTTACTATCACCCTACAAAGTATAACTGTTAGAGACCCCTTATCCAATCACATACTTCTCAGATCACAGTATATGTCATGATGTTAGGACACAGCAGTTTGGGGAGCAATGAGGGGGAAGTTAAGGCCTACTCACAAATAGGTGGGGCATCACAAACATGAAGGAGTGAAGGGATCAGACCCACACCAAGCATCACCATCCCCTGGACACCTGCACTGAAAAGACAAGTGTCCATAATGTCTGGCTCTGAAAATGGTCAGAGCTACAATTTGGGAGCTAAAAATCAGCAGGCTTAACTCTGACAGAACTGGAGGGCAATTGGAAACCAAGTATCACCCTTAAAGATCCAGCATACTAAGTAACTCAACCTGAGACACAGCGCAGAAGTAGCAGTTTGAAAATCACCTGATATATACATAAAGGAGATTTATTGACTGGTTTTAGGATGTGTGCATGAAGGGCAGAAATCCACAGATTTCTCCAGGAAAAAAAGTGTTGGCAGACACCATTTTTCTTGCCCCTCCCCCCCAGCCCAGATAACCAATGCTTACAGGAGCCAGTTCTAACACTCTCCATCTACCTTGCTAGAACCACATGCCCCACCCCAGTGTTTCCTTGCAACCTGCTCCGCCCCTGACTTGACCACCTGAGCAGGCACCCCTCCAAAATGGCTCCTGCCCTGGATGAAGGGGTTAGATAAACCCACACACCAGTGCCCATAGTTCCTGCAGCCAGACCACTTAGCTGGCTGTGCAGGTAGCAAGCCCTGCCTTTTGGTGCACCCCCAGCAATCACAGCAATGGACTCACCCACCAACAAGACAGCAATTGCACCCAGGCCTCTCCACAGGACAGTGAGCAAATGCTGCCCAGTGTGCCTGCAGGAGGTGAAGTGGGTCATTGTAGCCCCACCCAATAGTTTGCCCATAGCAGTCCCCACTCAGCCCCAACAATAGGGAGCATAAAGCCCACAGAGGGAACACGCCTGGAGTGCTGGTTCCTAGTGACCAGCGGGGTTGAGGAGGAAGGAACAACAATAACCTTTCTATATAAGGCTGCTATTTTCTAGGCCAGGAGATTTAACTGACCACCTAACACAAAGAAATAGACAAAATGAGGAGATAGAGGAATGTGTTACAAATAAAAGAGCAAGACAAAAATCACAGAAAAGGCTAAATGAAAGAGATAAGCAATATGCCTGATAAAGAATTCAAAGTCAGAAAATGTTCACCAGACTGAGAGAAGAATGGATAAACTCAGTGAGAACTTCAACAAAGAGAAAATATAAAAAGAATGACTCAGAGGTGAAGAATAACTGAAATGAAATATATACTAGAGGGAATCAAGAGCCAATTAGAAGATGCAAAAGAATAGATCAGTGGTCTGGAGCACAGGGTAATGAAAAGCAATCAAGTTAAACAGCAAAAAGAGTAATTAAAAAGTTAGAATAAATTAAGGGACTTCTGTTATATCATCAAATACAGTAACATTCCTATGGTAGGAGTTCCAGGTGGAAAAGAGAGGCAAGGGGGGAGTTTACTTATTTTAAAAGTTCCCTAATCCAGGAAGGAAATGGACATCCATGTCCAGAGAGTACAGGGAGCCCCAAAACAAGATTAACACAAGGAGGTATACACAAAGACACAGATTAAAATGGCAAAAATTAAAGATTTACTAATTAAAGGGAATATGAAAAAGCAACAAGAGAAAAGAAAACAGTTAACATACAAGGGGAACTCAATCAGGCTATCAGGTAGTTTTTCAGCAGAAACGTGGCAGCCAGAGGGAATGATAGAATATATTCAAGGTGCTGAAAGGAAAAAAAAAATATCTTACAATCAAGAATACCCAGCAAGATTCCTAGAGACGTATAAACTACCAAAACTGATCCAGAAAGAAATAGAAAATCTGAACAGACCCATAACCACTAAAGAAACTGAAGCAGGAATCAAAACTTTCCCAACAAACAAGAGCCCAGGGCAAGATAGCTTCCCAGGGGAAATTCTACCAAACATTTAAAGAAGAATTAATACCTATTCTCCTGAAACTGTTCTAAAAAATAGATGGAAGGAAAAATTCCAAACTCATTTTATGAGGCCATCATTACCTTGATCCCGAAATCAGACAAAGAGCCCATCAAAAAGGAGAATTCAGACCAATATCCCTGATGAACACGGATGCAAAAATTCTCACCAAAATACTAGCCAATAGGATCCAACAGTATTAAGGAGGGCACGTATTGCCTGGAGCACTGGGTGTTATACAAAATCAATGGATCGTGGATCACCACATCAAAAACTAATGATATATTGTATGGTGACTAACAACATAATAAAATTAAACTAAAAAAAAAAGATCCAACAGTACATTAAAAGGATTATTCACCACGACCAAGTGGGATTTATTCCTGGGCTGCAGGGTTGGTTCAACATCCACAGATCAATCAGTGTGATACAATACATTAATAAAAAAAGAACAAGAACCATATGGTCCTCTCAATAGATGCAGAAAAAGTATTTGACAAAGCACAGCATCCTTTCTTGATTAAAACTCCTCAGAGTGTAAGAATAGAGGTTATATACCTCAATATCATAAAAGCCATCTATGAAAAACCCACAGCGAATATCATTCCCAATGGGGAAAAACTGAGAGCTTTCCTCCTAAAGTCAGGAATGTGGCAGGGGTATCCACCATCACCACTGCTATTCAACATAGTAATAGAAGTCCTAGCCACAGCATTCAGACAACAAAAACAAATAAAAGGCATCCGAATTGGCAAAGGAAAAGTCAAACTCTCACTCTTTGTGGATGATATGATACTTTATGTGGAAAACCCAAAAGACTCCACCCCAAAACTGCTAGAACTCATACAGGAATTCAGTAAAGTGGCAGGATATAAAATCAATGCACAGAAATCAGTGGCATTTCTGTACACCAAAAACAAGACAGAAGAAAGAGAAATTAAGGTGTCGATCCCATTTACAATTGCACCCAAAACCATAAGATACCTAGGAATATACCTAACCAAAGAGGCAAAGAATCTCTAGTCAGAAAACTATAAAATACTCATGAAAGAAATTGAGGAAGACACAGAGAAATGGAAAAACGTTCCATGCTCATGGATTGGAAGAACAAACATTGTGAAGATGTCAATGCTACCTAGAGCAATCTACACATTCAATGCAATCCCCATCAAAATACCATCAACTCTTTTCAAAGAAATGGAACAAATAATCTTAACATTTGTATGGAACCAGGAAAGACCCCGAATAGCCAGAGGAATGTTGAAAAAGAAAAGCAAAGCCAGTGGCATCACAATTCCAGACTTCCAGCTCTATTACAAAGCTGTCATCATCAAGACAGTATGGTACTGGCACAAAAACAGACACATTGATCAATGGAACAGAATAGAGAGTCCAGAAATGGACTCTCAACTCTATGGTCAACTAATTTTCGACAAAGCAGGAAAGAATGTCCAATGGAAAAGACATTCTCTTCAACAAATGGTGTTGAGAAAATTGAACAGCCACATGCAGAAGAATGAAACTGGACCCACAAAAAAATAACTCAAAATGGTTGAAAGACCTCAATGTGAGACAGGAGTCCATCAAAATCCTAGAAGAGAACACAGGCAGCAACCTCTTTGACCTCAGCCACAGCAACTTCTTCCTAGAAACATCGCCAAAGGCCAGGGAAGAAGGGCAAAAATGAACTATTGGGACTTCATCAAGATAAAAAGCTTTTGCACAGCAAAGGAAACAGTCCACAAAACCAAAAGGCAACCGACAGAATGGGAGAAGATATTTGCAAATGACATATCAGATAAAGGGCTAGTATCCAAAATCTATAAAGAACTTCTCAAACTCAACATCCAAAGAACAAATGATCCAATCAAGAAATGGGCAGAAGACATGAACAGACATTTTTCCAAAGAAGACATCCAAATGGCCAACAGACACATTAGAAAGTGCTCAACATCGCTCGACATCAGGGAAATTCAAATCAAAACCTCAATGAGATATCACCTCACACCAGTCAGAATGGCTAAAATTAACATGTCAAGAAATGATAGATGTTGGCAAGGATGTGGAGAACGGGGAACCCTCCTACATTGTTGGTGGGAATGCAAGCTGGAGCAGCCACTCTGGAAAACAGTATGGAGGTTCCTCAAAAAGTTGAAAATAGGACTGGGGAAAAGATGGTGGAGTAGGGGATCCTATTCCAACTGGTCCCTGGAATTGAGCTAGATATCTACCAGACCACTCTGAGCACTCATGAAATCAGCTTGAGATCTAAGAAGATCTGGTTGTCTACAAAATGAAGATCACAGGTTGTTGGTTTTGAGGTATGAAGCAGGGAGCTGTGATTCTGTGGGCAGATATGGAGGATAAATGGCATCAGGAGGGAGCCTGGCCATGGGGATCCTACACCACTGGTGAGCAATAGCCTCCTGCACTGGGGACTGGGCACAGAATCGCAGACTGGTAGCAGCAGGGAAAAGACTTTAGATGGAAACTGGAGCAGCAGGGTCACGCATGCGAACTGGAGGCAACTGACAGTTTCAGAAGCACAAAGGGCAGAGACATGCCCCAATGTGGAGGCAGGACTGGGAGCGCTGTGGAGGGGCACAAAAGCCAGGATGCTGCAGTTTATGGCAGCACGGACAGAAACAGAGAGACTGTGGCTGGGAGAGCTCACTGAAGAACAGACTGCGATCTCTCTGCTCTGAGGCAGAGGGTTGGAAATGGTCTCTTCTGCTTTGACTCTTGAGAAGAGATGCGGAAAGCCACCAGGGAAAGCCGCCAAAGAACAAAAGCCCCCCATAAACAGTTCCTACTGAGCCATCTCCCGCCACAGGGGGCAGGGCAACTCTGCCCAAACAGGGTTGCCTGAGTAAAAGCACAGCAGGCCTCTCTCCAGAAGACAGGCTGGGAAAACAAGAGGTCAGCAACCCTAAGGTCCCTAGAAAACAGGTGCATCTTGCTTGGGTTGTGGTCAATAATTTGGACTCTATACATTCCCTCAAGCACCCCTCAACAGAATGACTAGGAGGAGGAACCCTCAAAATCGGAAAGACTCAGAGATTATGACTTATGCTGCAGATTTACAAATGGATGCAGATATAACCAAGATGTCAGAGATGGAATTCAGGGTAGCAACTGTGAAGACAATAGCTAGAATGGAGAAATCAGTTAATGGCAACATAGAGTCTCTAAGGGCAGAAATGAAAGCTGAACTGGAAGAACTTAATGCTATCAATGAGATCCAATCTAATCTAGATAATCTAAAGCTAGGGTAAGTGAGGCGGTATGAATCAGTGACCTGGAAGACAATTTAATAGATAAAAAAAAGGAAAAGAGGAGGCCAGGGAAAAACAAATCAGAATCCATGAAAATAGAATCAGAGAAATAAGTGACACCATGAAGCGCTCCAGTGTCAGAATTATTGGAATCCCAGAGGGGGTGGAGAGAGAGAGAGGACTGGAATATACATTTGAGCAAATTGTAGCTGAGAACTTCCTTAATCTGGGGAATGAAACAAACATTCCTGTCCTAGAGGCAGAGAGGACACCTCCCAAGATCAAGGAAAACAGACAATGCCCCAGCATGTAATAGTAAAACTCGCAAATCTTAGAACCAAGGAAACCATCTTAAGGGCAATTAGGGGGAAGAGATTCCTTACGTACGGAGGGAGGAACATCAGAATAATGTCAGACCTATCCACAGAGACCTGGCAAGCCAGAAAGGCCTGGCAAGACATATTCAGGGTACTAAACAAGAAGAACATGCAGCCAAGAATACTTTATCTGGCAAGGCTGTCATTTAGAATGGATGGAGAGATGCAGAGCTTACAAGATCGGCAGAAACTGAAAGACTATGTGACCACTAAGCTGTCCCTGCAAGAAATATTAAGGGGGGGTTCTATAAAAGGAGATAGACCCCAAGAGTGATATACAACAGAAATTTACAGGGACAATCTATAAAAACAACGTCTTCACAGGCAACATGATGACAATAAATTCATATCTTTCAATAACCACTCTCAATGTGAACAGCCTAAATGCTCCCATAAAACGGCATAGCGTTGCAGATTGGATAAAAAGGACCCATCCATATGCTGTCTACAAGAGACTCATTTTGAACCTAAAGATACATCCAGACTGAAAGTGAAAGGATGGAGATCCATCTTCCATGCCAGTGGACCTCAAAAGAAAGCTGGGGTAGCAATTCTTATATCAGACAAATTAGATTTTAAACTAAAGTCTGTAGTCAGAGACACAGAAGGACACTATATCATTCTTAAAGGATCTAACAAGAAGATCTAACAATTGTAAATATCTATGCCCCCAACATGGGAGCAGCCATCTACGTAAGCCAACTGTTAACCAAAATAAAGAGTCATATTGATAACAATACGTTAATTGTAGGAGACCTCAATACTCCACTCTCAGCAATGGACAGATCATCTAAGCAGAAAATCAACAAGGAAACAAGAGCTTTGAATGATACACTGGACCAGATGGACCTCATAGATATTTACAGAACATTCCACCCTAAGACAACAGAATACTCATTCCCCTCAAGCACACATGGAACTTTCTCCAGAATAGACCACATACTGGGTCACAAATCAGGTCTCAACTGATACCAAAAGATTGAGATTATTCCCTGCATACTCAGACCACAATGCTTTAAAACTGGAACTCAATCACAAGAAAAAATTTGGCAGAAATTCAAACACTTGGAAGCTAAAGACCACTCTGCTCAAGAATGTTTGGGTCAACCAGGAAATCAAAGAACTTAAACCATTCATGGAAATCAATGAGGATGAAAACACATCAGTCCCAAACCTATGGGATACTACAAAGGCAGTCCTAAGGGGGAAATACATAGCCATTCAAGCCTCACTCAAAAAAATAGAAAAATCCCTAATTCACCAACTAACTCTACACCTTAAAGAACTAGAGAAAAAGCAACAAACGGTGCCTAAGCCACACATTAGAAGAGAAATAAGATTAGACAAGAGATCAATGAATTAGAAACCAGAAACACAGATCAGATAAACGAAACTAGAAGTTGGTTCTTTGAAAGAATTAATAAGATCGACAAACCACTGGCCAGACTTATCCAAAAGAAAAGAGAAAGGACCCAAATTAAAAAAAAAAATTATGAATGAAAGGGGAGAGATCACGACTAACACCAAGGAAATAGAAACAAGTATTAGAAATTATTATCAACAGGGGCGCCTGGGTGACTCAGTCGTTAAGTGTCTGTCTTCAGCTCAGGTCATGATCCCAGGGTCCTGGGATTGAGCCCCACATCGTGCTCCCTGCTGGGTGGGAAGCCTGCTTCTCCCTCTCACACTCACTCTGCTTGTGTTCCCTCTCTCGCTGTCTTTCTCTGTCAAATAAATAAATAAAATCTTTTTTTTAAAGAAATTATTTTCAACAAATATGCCAATAAACTGAGCAATCTGGATGAAATGGATGCCTTCCTGGAAACCTATAAGCTGCCAAGACTGAAACAGGAAGAAATTGACCACCTGAACAGGCCAATAACCAATAACGAGATTGAAGCAGTGATCAAAAACCTCGCTAAAAACAAGAGTCCAGGGCCTGATGGATTCCCTGGGGAATTCTACCAAATATTCAAAGAAGAGATAATACCTATTCTACTGAAGCTGTTTCAAAAAATAGAAACAGAAGGAAAGCTTCCAGACTCATTCTATGAGGCCAGCATTACCTTAATCCCCAAACCAGGCAAAGACCCCATCAAAAAGGAGAATTTCAGACTGATATGCCTGGTGAATATGGATTCCAAAATTCTCAACAAAATCCCAACTAATAGGATCCAACAATACATTAAAAGGATCATCCCCAGGACCAAGTGGGATTTATCCTTGGGATGCAAGAGTGGTTCAGCATTCGCATATCAATCAATGTGATAGAACACATTAATAAGAGGAGGGAGAAGAACCATATGGTCATCTCAATTGATGCAGAAAAAGCATTTGACAAAATACAGCATCCTTTCCTGGTTAAAAGTCTTCAGAGTATAAGGATAGAGGGAATATTCCTCAAGTTCATGAAATCCATCTATAAAAACTCACAGTGAATATCATCCTCAAGGGGAAAAGCTGAGAGCCGTTCTGTTAAAATCAGGAACATGACAAGGATGCCCACTCTCACCACTATTGTTCAACATAGTACTAGAAGTTCTAGCAACAGCAATCAGACAACAAAAAGAAATAAAAGGTATTCAAATTGGCAAAGAAGAAGTCAAACTCTCTCTTTTCACAGATGACATGATACTTTATGTGGAAAACCCAAAAGACCCCACCCCCAAATTACTAGAACTCATACAGCAATTCAGTAATGTTGCAAGATACAAAATCAATGCACAGAAATCAGTTCCTTTCTTATACACTAACAATGCAACTGTAGAAAGAGAAATTAGAGAAACAATTCCATTTACAATAGCACCAAAAACCATAAGATACCTTGGAATAAAGCTAACCAAAGAAGTAAAGGATCTATAGTCTAGGAACTACAGAACACTCATGAGAGATTTTGAAGAAGACACAAAAAGATGGAAAAACATTCCATGCTCATGGTTTGGAAGAATAAACATTGTTAAAATGTCTATGCTACCCAGAGCAATCTATACCTTCAATGCCATCCCAATCAAAATTCCAAAGACGTTTTTCAAAGTGCTGGATCAAACAATCCTAAAATTTGTATGGAATCAGAAAAGACCCCAAATCACCAAGGAACTGTGGAAAAAGAAAAACAAAGCTGGGGGCATCACATTGCCCAATTTCAAGCTATATTACAAAGCTATGATTACCAAGACAGCATGATACTGGCACAAAAACAGACATATAGACCAATGGAACAGAATAGACAGCCCAGATATGGACCTCAACTTATGGTCAAATAATCTTCAACAAAGCAGGAAAAAATATGCAATGGCAAAAAGACAGTCTCTTCAATAAATGGTGCTGGGAAAATTGGACAGCCACATGCAGAAGAATGAAATTCGACCATTCTCTAACACCATACACAAAGATAAACTCAAAATGGATGAAAGACCTCAATATGAGACAGGAATCCATCAAAATCCTAGAGAAGTACATAGGCAGTAACCTCTTTGACATTGGCCACAGCAACTTCTTTCAAGATACATCTCCAAAAGCTAGTGAAACAAAAGCAAAAATGAACTTTTGAGACTTCATCAAGATAAAAACTTCTGCACAGCAAAGTAAATAGTCAACAAAACAAAGAGGCGACCCACAGAATGGGAGAAGATATTTGCAAATGACACTACAGACAAAGGGCTGGTATCCATGATCTATAAAGAACTTCTCAAACTCAACACCCAAAAAACAAATAATCAAGTCAACAAATGGGCAGAAGACATGAACAGACACTTCCCCAAAGAAGACATACAAATGGCTAACAGACACATGAAAAATGTTCATCATTATCCATCAGGGAAATTCAAATCAAAACCACACTGAAATACCACCTCACACCAGTTAGAATGGCAAAAATGGACAGGGAAAGAAACAACAAATGTTGGAGCGGTTGTGGAGAAAAGGGACCCCTCTTACACTGTTGGTGGGAATGCAAGTTGGTACAGCCACTTTGGAAAACAGTGTGGAGGTTCCTCAAAAAATTAAAAATAGAGCTACCCTATGACCCAGCAATTTCACTCCTGGGTATTTACCCCCAAAACACTGATGTAGTGAAAAGAAGGGCCATATGCACCCCAATGTTCATAGGAGCAATATCCGCAATAGCCAAACTGTGGAAGGAGCCGAGATGCCCTTCAACAGATGAATGGATAAAGAAAATGTGGTCCATATATACAAAGGAATATTACTCAGCCAACAGAAAGGATGAATACCCAACTTTTACATCAGCATGGAGGGGACTGGAGGACATTATACTAAGTGAAATAAGTCAATCAGAGAAAGTCAATTATCATATAGTTTCACTTATTTGTGGAACATAAGGAATAGCATGCAGGACATTAGGAGAAGGAAGGGAAAAATGAAGGGGGGAAATCGGGGGGAGAGATGGACCATGAGAGAGTATGGAGTCTGAAAAACCAACAGAGTTATAGAGGGTAGGGGGGTGGGCGATAGGTTAGCCCAGTGATGGGTATTAACGAGGGCACGTACTGCATGGAGCACTGGGTGTTATACTAAACAATGGATCGTGGATCACCAATCAAAAACTAATGATGACTATGGTGACTAACGTAACATAATAAAATTTTTTAAAAAGTTGAAAATAGAGGTACCGTATGACCCAGCAAAGCACTACTGGGTATTTACCCCAAAGATACAGATGTAGGGCTCCGAAGGGGCACGTGCACTCCAATATTTATAGTAGTAATGTCCACAATAGCCAAACTATGGAAAAAGCCATGATGTCCATTGACAGATGAATGGATAAAGAAGGTGTGGTATATATATATACAATGGTATATTATGCAGCCATCAAAAAATGAAATCTCACCATTTGCAACAACGTGGATGGAGCTAGAGGGTATTATGCTAAGCAAAATAAGTCAATCAGAGAAAGACATGTATCATATGATCTCACTGATATGAGGTTTTCTTAATCTCAGGAAACAAACTGAGGGTTGCTGGAGTGGTGGGGGGTGGGAGGGATGGGGTGGCTGCGTGATAGACATTGGGGAAGATATGTGCTATGGTGAGCGCTGTGAATTGTATAAGACTGATGAATCACAGACCTGTACCTCTGAAACAAATAAATCATTATATGTTAAAAAAAAAAAAAGAGAAAGAGAGAGAGAGAGAAGATAGTAGGAAGGGAAAGATGAAGGGGGGGAATTTGGAGGGGGGAGACGAACCATGAAATACTATGGACTCTGAGAAACAAACTGAGGGTTCTTTAGGGGAGGGGGTGGGGGTGGGGGTATGGGTTAGCCCAGGGATGGTATTAAAGAGGGCACATACGCCAAAACCTAGAGTCAGACACTCAACCCACTGTGCCACCCAGGCGACCCTAAAATGATCCTTAATTACAAGAAAAGTTAAGCTTGCATCAGCTGAGCAACAGGCAATTTAAGTAAACTCAGATTAGAAAAAGAAACTGTATTTTTCAAATTGGTAGCCTCTGCTACCATTGAAAAATATCTGACTAAATTAAAAATAGGAAATGCATACTGTGTATCTTCAATGAATGAGCTCTAAATAAATCTGGATGTATTGTGATAAAAAAAAAAGAGGGCACATACTGAGTGGAGCACTGGGTGTTATATGCACACAATGAATCATGGAATGCTACATCAAAAACTAATGATGTAATGTATGGTGATTAACATAACATAAAAAAAAAAGAATACCCAGCAAGGTTATTATTCAGAATGAAGAGAGATAAGGAGTTTCCCAGGCAAACAAAAGTTAAAGGAGTTCATCATCAGCTGGTTCACTAAACCAGCCTTATAAGAAATATTAAAGGGAATTATGTAACTGGGAAAAAAGTCCATAACCAGAAGAAAATTATGCAAACATATAATAAAATGTAGATTAGTTACTTATAAACCCAGTATGGAGATTAAAATATAAAAATTATAAAAATCAGTGTTATCTACAGAATTAGTGAAGGTATATACTAAATAAACAGATATAAAATATATCAGCATGTATATAAAACATAGAAGGGGGAGTAAAAATTTAGTGCTTTTAGAAATTTCTTGAATATAAGGGCCACCAACTCAGTATAGGCTGCTATACATGTAGGATGTTATATATTAACCCCATGATAACCTAAAATATAAAAAATACACAGGAAATAGAGAAAGGAATCCAAGCATAATGCTAAAGAAAGCTATTAATCCAAAAGTGAAGACAGCAAGAAAAGGAGAAAGAAACAGAGGAGAACTACAAAAACAACCAGAAAACAATTAAAAAAATCTCTGTAAGTACATACCTACCAATAATTACTTTAATACAAGTGGACTAAATATTTCAATCAAAAGACTTAGAGTGACTGAATGGATAAAGAAAACAAGGCCTATGTATGTGTTTCCTATAGAGACTCACTTCATATGGACTGAAAGTAAAGGTATGGATAAATATTTTCCATGCAAATGGACATTAACAAGAAAATACAGGGTGGCAATACTTGTATAAGACAAAATAGACTTTAAAACGAAGACAAAGGGAATTACATAATGATGAAAAGTTCAATCTAACAAGAGGATCTAACAATTGTAAATGTCTATGTACCCAACAAAGGAGTACTTAAATGCATAAAGCAAATATTAACAGACATGAAAGAAGAAAATTTGACAGCAATACAGTAATAGTAGAGGACTTTATCTCCCCACTTACATCAATAGGTCATACAAATAAAAAATAAGCAAAGAAACTGGCTTTGACATACACATTAGACCAAATGGACTTCACAAATATACAGAACATGCTACCCATAAACATCAGAATACACATTCTTTTTAAGTGCACATGGAACATTCTTCAGAATAGATCACGTTAGGCCATAAACAAAACTCAAAACTTTAAAAAGAATAAAATCATATTGAGCACCTTTTCTGACCACAATGGTGTGAAATTAGAAGTCAAAAGAAAAAACTGGAAAAAAAAACAAGCACATAAAAGCTGAACAATATGCTACTAAGAAACCAATGGGTCAATGAAAAAAAAAATACATGGAGACAAATGAAAATGGAAAACACAGGGGCACCTGGGTGTCTCAGTTAGTTAAGTGTCTGCCTTTGGCCCAGAGTCTTGGGATTGAGGCCTGCATCAGGATCCTTGCTCAGTGGGGAGCCTGCTTCTCCCTCTCCCTCTGCCTGCTGCTCCCCTCCCCCTCCCCCACTTGTGCTCTCTGTCAAATAAATAAATAAATAATAAATAAATAAATAAATAAATAAATAAATAAATAAAATCTTTAAAAAAAACAAAAGAAAATGGAAAACACAATGGTCCCAAATCTTGGGATACAGCAAACACAGTTCTAAGAGGAAAGTTTATAGCAATACAGGTCTACCTCAAGAAGTAAGAAAATTCTTAAATAAACAACTGATTCTGACATATAAAGGAACTAGAAAAAGAAAGAAGAAAAAAACCCAACTTAGGAGAAGGGTGAAAGTAGTTAAAATTAGAGTGGAAATAAATGAAATCAAGATTGAAGAAACAATAGAAAAGATCAATAAGACTAAGAGCTGGTTCTTTGAAAAGATCAACAAAATTGATAAACCTTTAGCCAGACTGATTAAGAAAAAAAATAGGACTCAAAATCAGAAATAAAAGAGAAATAACAATTGACACCACAGAAATACAAAAAATTAGAAAAGATTTCTATGAAAAATTATATGCCAACAAATTAGACAACCTAGAAGAAATATATAAATTCCTAGAAACATGCAATCTTCCAAAACTGGATCAGGCAAAACTAGAAAACTTAAACAGACCCTTTACTAGTAAGGAAATTGCATCAGTAATAAAAAAACTCCCAACAAAAAAAGTCCAAGACCAAATGGCCTTACAGGTGAATTCTACCAAACTTTTAAAGAAGAGTTAATACCTATTCTTCCCAAACTATTCCAATAAAAAGAAGAAAAAGGAAAGTCTCCAAATTATTCTACATACTATCACTACCCTGATACCAAAACCAAAGATGCTTCAAAAAAAAAAAAAATACAGGCAATAATCCAGATGAAAGTAGATGCAAAAATCCAAAAAATTGTTAGGAAACCAAATTCAACAATTTATTAAAACAATCTTTCACCATGATTGAATGGGATTCATTTTAGGAAGGCAGGATTCAATATCCACAAATCAATGTGATATATCACATTAATAAGCAGAAGGATAAAAATGATATGATCTTAATAGATTTAGAAAAAATTTGACAAGTTTTAACATCCATTCATGATAAAACCTCTCCACAGAGTGGGTTTAGAGAGAACATACCTCAACATAATAAAGTCCATGAATGGAAAACCCCACAGCTAATGTCATACTTAATGGTGAAAAACTGAAAGCTTTCCCTTCAAAATGAGGGACAAGATAAGGATGTCCTCTCACTTTTATTCTACATAGTATTGAGAATCCTGGCTGCAACTATCAGCCAAAATAAATAAATAAATAAATAAATAAATAAATAAATAAATAAATAAAAATAAAAAGTGCCCAAGGTAGTATGGAAGAAATAAAACTATCACTATTTGCAGATGAAATAATACTTTATATAAAAAAATGCTAAATTGGGATGCCTGGGTGGCTCAGTCAGTTAAGCATCTGCTCAGGTAGCCACCTGAGGGTCCTGGGATCGAGTCCTGCATCAGGCTCCTTGCTCAGTGAGGAGCCCGCTTTTTCCTCTGCCTGCCACTCTCCCTGCTTGAGCTCTCTCCCTCTCTCTCTGACAAATAAATAAAAATAAAAATAAAAATAAAACCCACTAAAGACTCCACTATAAAACTGTTAGGACAAATAAACGAATTCAGTAAAGTTGCAGGACATAAAATTAATAAACAGAAATCTGTTGTTTCTATTGACTAATAACTAAGTAGCAGAAAGAGAAATTAAGAAAACAATCCCTCTTATAGTTACACCAAAAATAATAAAATATCTAAGAATAAATTTAACCAAGGAGGTAAAGACCTACACTCTGAAAACTTCAAGAAAGAGATGAAAGAAGTTTAAGATGACACAAATGTGAAAATATTCCATGCTCATTGATTGAAGGAATCAGTACTGTTAAAATGCCCATCCTAACCAAAGAAACCTACAGATTCAAAGCAATGCCTATCAAAATACCAACAGCATTTTTTTCCACAGAACTAGAACAAGTAGTCCTAGAATTTGAATGGAACCACAAAAGATGTCAAATAGCCAAAGCAGTCTTGGGTAAGAAGAACAAAGCTGAAAATATCACAGTTCCAGATCAAGATATACTACAAAGCTATAGTAATCAAAACAACATGGCAATGTCACCAAAATAGACATATAGATCAATAGAAGAGAATAAAGAGTCCAGAAATAAGCCCACACTTATATGGTTAATTAATGTATGATAAAGAAGGCAAGAACATACAATGGAAAAAAGACAGGATTTCAATATATAGTGCTGGGAAAACTAGACAGCTACATGCAGAAGAATGAAACTTGACCACTTTCTTATACCATACACAAAAATAAAGTCAAAATGGGCTTAATACTTGTTAGAGACCTGAAACCATAAGCCCCCTAGAAGAAAGCATAGGCAGTCATCTCATGTGTATCTGGCTTAACTTATTTATATGTCTCTTGAGGCAAAGGAAACAAAAGCAAAAATAAACTCTTGGGACTACATCAAACTAAAAAGTTTTTGCACAGCAGAGGAAACCATCAACAAAACAAAAAGTGAACCTACTGAATGGGAGAAGATATTTGCAAATGATATATCTGATAAGGGGTTAATTCCAAAATATTTAAAGAACTTATACAATGCAACACACAAAAAACCCAAATAATCCAATTAAAAGATGGGTAGAGGAACTGAATAGGTATTTTTTTCAAAGAAGACTTACAAGTGGCCAACAGATACATCAAAGATGCTTAACATCACTCATCATCAGGGAAACGCAAATCCAAACCACAATGAGGTAACACCTCACACCAGTCAGAATGGCTAGAATCAAAAAGACAAGAAATAACAAATGTTGGAAAGGATGTGGAGAAAAGGGAACTCTGGTGTACTGTTGGTGGGAATGTAAATTGGTACAACCACTGTGGGAAGTAATATGGAGTTATGCAAAAAATTAAAAATGAAAATACCACATGATCCAGTAATTACTGGCTATTTAAGCAAAGAAAACAAAAATACTAATTTGAAAAGATATATGCACCTCCATGTTTATTGCAGTATTACTTGTAATAGCCAAGATATGGACACAGCCTATGTCCATAGATAGATGAATGGATTAAGAAGTTTCAGTATATGAATATACAATGGAATACTACTCAGCCATTAAAGACATGAATGGACATAGAAAGTATTATGCTAAATGAAGTAAGTCAGACAAAGAAAAACACAATATGATTTCACTTAGATGTGGGATTTATCAAAACAAATGAACAATCAAAACATTCAAATACAGAGAGTAATCTAGTAGTTGACAGAGGCAAGAGGGGTAGGGAAATTGTTGAAATAGGCAAAGGGAATTAAGAGGTACAAACTTCCAGTTATAAAATAAATCACAAAGATGAAAAGTACAGTATATAGGGATTACCATCAACAATACTGTGATAACTGTTGTATGGTGACAGATGGTGTCTACACTTATTGTGGTGAGTGGTGAGCAATGTATATAATTCTTGAATCACTATGTTGTACACTCAAAAATAATGTGACATTGTATTCCAACTATATTTCAATAATTAAAAAAAAACAACAAAACACTTTAGATCCTGGTCCCAATTCCCTCCTTCCTCTATGATCTCTATGCCCAGAACACACTTGATGTTTGACATTCTTGGAATATATTTCATTTCTTTACCTGTTTCTTTTGCCCTAAATGTCCTTCCTTTCCCTCCATCCTCTTGTCTCTTTGAAGTGAGTGCTATCTGGCTCTCCTACTGTGAGCCACGCCCCTAGCATCCTCACAGACCTGCAATTATAGTGCCTACCTTGCTTTACAAGACTTATGAGTTAGGGGGCTTTCTCCACTCAAGGACTGCAAGGCCCTTAAGGGGAAGGACTCTGTTTACTCACATTTGCAACATGCCTGACTCATATTAGTGCTTAATCAATGTTTTGGGAATTCTTAGTAAATACTGAAGCAGTAACATCAGGAAGTGTTATATTTGTGATAACTTTCTGTGTCACAAGCCTAATGAACAATTTTTTAAAAACATCTATTTTGACATGTCTTTTCTTCTGCTGGAAAGATAATTGCTTCTTATCTTGGTTCTGTTAACTTAGCAAATATTCTTGAATATTTCTGACTCTAAACCCATGGTGATGATGTGATCAAAGATGAATAAAATTGGGTGCTAACCCTCACAATGAGCAGCTGAATAATTACAGTTCATTTGTCTATGCTAAAATGGGTTCATGGGGTCAACCCTATGCTCAGCAGAGCTGAGAAAAAGGAGAAATTAATTCTAATGTTAATTATGATTAGAGATTGGGGCTTAGGGGCTTCCTGATTTAGGTAGATAGTAGCTTACATTGACTTCTTAGATTTGAGTGATACTCTATTGCAGGCTTAGAAAGATCCCTAAATCCTCAATCCTGCATATAATCTTCTCTTCCCAATTAAACTGAAATACATGACAGCCCAGCTTTTAAGAGGTTGCTTGAGGGGCAGGGTTTTCTCATCCTGAATCTGAAGCTCAATATTTGGGATTTAGTTAGCAGGAGATGGATTCTTAAGAAAGGGGGTGACCACCCTGTAAAAGTTAAATGCATAATGGAAAAGAGGGGAAAATAAAGGTCTGATGAGAACATCATTTAGAGTCTCAAAGCCTTGGTCTGAGATGCTTATCCTCAGGGGAGCCAGTCTACAAGTGCTCTGACCTGCATAGCAGGAGGGAGCACTACCCATGTCTGATGGTGCCACAGCAAGAGATGCAATTTCCAAATGCTAGGTTGGAAGACAGGCAGAAACTGTAGGTGCCTTAAACAGGATATTTCAAATATTCAGGCTTAGGGCAGATTTGGAGGATGCTGAGTGTTGTTTTTGTTTTTGTTTTACTTTGGTCAACCCCAAAAGATCTATCATGGACTCAGTCTGAGAAGTTAGATGGAGCAATGGCAAAAGCACAGGCTTTTGAGTCTGGTAGAGCTGGGCTGGTTTCTAATTCCACCACTGTGTGCTGTTGGACAAGTCGCTTCTCTTACCTGAGGCTCTGTTAACTTATTGTAACAGTAATTCACTATGCTTTTGCCTCAGTGCTACTTACTACAAGCTTAATGAGGGATGGTTGTCAGTATGATGGTCCTATTGGCAGAGGTTAAGAAGTGAAGGGCAGACCTCTCCTTGTGGAGACACGCACCAGAAACCTTGCCATAGTGACAGTCACCATTTCTGGACCAGTGTCCATGTGTCCAGGATTGTGTGCTTCATGTAGGTCATCTGATGCTTGTAATCTGCACTGTTGTGGGGCATGGCAGGAGGCAAATGAGCAGGAAAATGGCACTGAGTTCTCAGGCCTGTGAAGAAGGCCTTGATCTTGGAAGAGACCCTAAATTTTCTCAGCCCCATGCTTTTGCTCAAATGGTTTTTGCTCTCAGGAATTCTTTCTCTACCTGGAAATATCCCACCTGTGCTTCAAGGCTCTATCTACACAGCACTTTATCCATGTGATGACTCCCTATCCATCCTCAGTGAGGGAGCTGCCACTTCTGTGCTCCCATAGCACCTGCCCATGATGATTTTATAGTTACAGGCCATGTTGTAATGGTTTCAGTTGCCCACATCCCCACATCAGCCATAACTTCAGGAGAGGAAAAAAATCTCTTCTCAGATTTGTATCCTCAGTATCCTACACAGGGCTTGGCACATAGTAAGTGAAAAGCACATACTGATTTTTAAAGGTGCTTCTACCTGTTATGTTAGTGCCCCTCTCCCTCCTGGCACAAACACCCCTGCACCAACACAGACCTCTGTCTTAAGTTTCACTTGCAAAGAAGCAACTATGAGCAAAGGATAAAAATGTTCCTTTTGTTTGTAAATCAATGGGAAGAGCTGCTCAAGTTTATGCAATAGTATTTTGTTGAATTATTTAAATTATACCCGGACACGCAGTTGATGATGATAAGTGAATGGGAATGAAGTCTGGATGCCCTGGGATCTTCATTTACACAATTATTTCCTGTATGAAGGTAAATTCATCTAGGTGCCCAGGAGATTCCAGTGCCCAGCCAGGGAAGACCACCAGAGAGCTCCCTGGGGCAAAGGCCTCTCAGCCTTGGGACTGGAACAAAGTTAATTTCTCTTTTAACAAACTGGCAGCTTCCTCCCTCGTCTCTTTTCTAGTGCTTCCTTCAGATTTGGCTGTTCCCCATTTGACAAGTTCAGTGTTTGTATCCTCAGGAAGGGAAACGGAAGTAGAGCAAAGATGCCCTCTGTGCTGCAGCCCTGCCTCCCCCATGTTGTCAAAATACATAGAAGAGAATTACCTCAGAATGAAGGGCATCACTACTGTCAGGGGTTAACTCCACGTTCTGAGTGATACCATATTTGTTTCACAGATAAAAGGCAAGGAGTGAACACTTCATGAAAGGCTGTTCCCACCTTCAGAAAGGCTTCTAAATGCTGCAGCAAGCGCCATTACCTGCTTGTTTACAAGTTACCATCTGAAAACAAGGGAGCCATGGTAGCTTCCTGAACAATTACCGTATACCAATGCTTATCATTTACTGATCTCATTAATGCTCATGATGGTACAGTGAGAGAAGCCCTATGATGATGGCTCCTTCACAGAGATGGATAAAATTTAGCCTTTCTCTCATGTATGATCTAGCTTGTGTTCCCTGGACTTCAGAATTTCACAGGGCAGTAAAACTTCCCAACAAAATTTGAAGTTGTTAATTTTACTAACAGTGGATACCTTTCAGAAAGCAGCAACTGCTATTTATAATTAGTATCATTTAATTAAAAAGGGCATTTGCTACTATAATAGAGCACATCTAAGGAAGGATAAAGAGTCCCTCCACTGAGTCCATTTAGCTGTGTGGAAAATGTGCATACTTAAATATCAAGCAATTCTACCTTCAGGTTTTTATCTGAGAATGACTCTTATCAATATATCCCAGGAGATATGTACAGAAGTGTTCAAGCAGCCCTGGATATGAGAAGTATCTGGGAAATAATCCAGGTGGCCATCTACAGGAGGATGAATACGTGGTATGTTTACATAGTTAAGTAATATATAGTAGTCAGGCTAAGTGAACACCTGCATGAAAAAAATATGAATTTTAATAAAAGATTGAATAGTAAAAGTTCTGAGAAGTTTACATATAAAAAGATACACTGTTTATAAAGTAAAATTTTATGATATACTTTTTAGGATTCCATACAAATGTTTATGCATATATCTGTGTATATAATTGAAGAGTAAAATATCACAAGTGAAGGGAAGCATGAGAATGAATTGAATGGGAATTACATCTGCAGATTTAAGTTATGGTCCATATTCTAGTTTCCATGTTGGATAGGAGATCTATCTCTACTTATTCAATTATTTCAAACAAGCAAACAAACAAACAAGGATTATGCATGGATGTATGATAAGAATAGGTCACAAATAAGAAAAATATAATTACTAAAATATTAATCCATTGTTGTCACCTAAGATCCGAAGGCAAACAACACAATAAGACCACAAATCCCTCAATGTTATTATCTTTTTCCCCATTTTTCTAAGGACCAGTTTTATATTATGGGATAGCATTAGGCAGTGTATGAATCCACTTATGGAACAGTGATCTAGACCAACCAATTTAAGTTTCCAAGAGATTAAGATTATAAAGAGAGCCATAGAATTAGGTTGGTACAAAAACCTCTTTTAGGGAGTTTGGATGAGAGACAAAGAAAAACTCCACTAAATGCACAAAGGACAGGCAAGATATGACCAGACTGAGAAATGTTTAAATAGTATAGAGGAGACAAGAGAATTACCTCAGAATGAAGGGCATCACTACTGTCAGGGGTTAACTCCACGTTCTGAGTGATACCTGGGTAGGAAATAAATGAAGGACCAGCTGGAAAGAACCTAATCATCTGTTAAAAGCACTGCCACTATAATCACTTACTAATTTTCATCTCCTTCCTGTCTGAAAAAGGAAATTTACTCTATGTAGAGAGAAGACAATGGGGAACTATAATTCTCATGGACTTAGCTCTGTAGCAGGGAAGTTTCCACTTATTTTACTTACTAGCAGGACTTGTATGGGGAGACCTGCAGAAGTTATAATCCAATTTACAAAATGCTGTAATGATTAGTCTGCCTGTTCAGTGATTGATCTCTACATATCACTCCCCTACTTAAACCTCATCATCAGCCTCCATAGATTGTAGGATAAAGTGGAAGCTTCTACAGGCCACTCTGTGACTTGGCCTCCCCTGTCTGCCCAGCCTCATCCACCACACCTCTCTCACATGCACTTTATACCAGTTTCCTTGATTTGGTTGCCATTTCTTGACTTCATCGTGCATTCTCCCCCTTTGGACATGTTGCTTTGTCTGGAAGGCTGTTTCCTCCTTTATCATCTAAGTAATCTTACCAATTCTCCAATATTCAGCTTAGACATCCCATCTCCAGGAAACCTTCCCTGACCACCCAGGCAGGCAGGCCCTCCCTCTGAGCACCACCATCATATTCATAGTAATCCTTGGTTTACATTCTGGCATCTACTCTATACTGAGAATTCTATGAGGGGGAGATTGATATTGTTCAGTACCTTTCAGAATGAGGCAAGGTATACATATAGCCATGTGGTCATCTTTATGTCTCCACTGCCAGTATAAAGCCAATGTGCATATTGTTCAGTAAACACTTGTCAAATTGATTGAATGTCAAAATGAATTTTATAGCCAAAAGTAATGTCCAGTAGGCAGAAGGAGGTTTACTTTAAACCAGACAGTGGCAGATTCAGTATTTAATTTGGCTACTGGGTAGGTTCAGAGAGGGCCTAACTGTCTGATAAGGAGGCTATGGGAGGGATTTAAGCATCAAATTTTTAACAGAGGGCTGCATTCTGCCAAAGCTCTCTAGCTGTCCTTCTGACTCAGACTTCTAGGACCTTTTAACTGTGGCTTTCATCATTTGGTTCTGAGCCATTCTGGCATATGGTACAAGATAGCCTTCCAGACCCTGATGCTCAGGCATACCCATTACAGCTCAGTCTCTGAAGGCCAGTTTGGCTGTCTATACCCAGTGTGTATTGACTCCACTTGCAGGATCCCCCTTTCAGATGCATAGGGACTTGCCACTAGGTAAGTGATATATTTTCAATACACAGCAATTTGAAGCATCCTCTTTGAGTTTCTTCTGGGGAACAGTTGCAACAGTACCTCTAAAATGCCAGTGAATCATCTCTAACTACAGTCTAAAATTATAAGATGAAGCCATCTGTATTACACTGAGAAAATATCATGTGACATAATTAATTCATTGGATGTGATGATTACTTAGAATCACAGAAATACAGTGTTAGAAGGGCTCTCAGGAGGCCCTATCAAAAATTCCCAGATTCCTCCATAGACCTATATTTAAACTTACCAAAAGCATAATTACTCCTTTCTCTAGATTATCTAGTCACAGCTTACATATTGCCAGTAATGAGCTTGTGAAATTAGACAGATAATCTCTCTGGGCCTCAGGGTCTCATTTTTAAAAGTAGGGGCAGGAACACATTTTTCCCCCCAGTGGACACACGGTGATGTGAGGCCCCTTTATAGTTCCTGGGAAACAGAGGGTTACCTAAGATAAACAGCATTCCCCTTTCATGTTATTGTTGAAAGTACAGAATCTGCTATAATTTACGGGTTCTGCCTGTGATTTTACTAGGAAAACCCCCCACAAGATTTGACATTAAAGTCACAGTCACTAGAACCGGCAATGTCCTAGCTACCTCCTAGCTTCAATATTCATTGAATTTATCAACCCCATTGAGGAGCGATCCAGTATAGAGACTACAAGATTTTGAGTCAGAAGATAGGATTAGGATATAGCTCAGCTGATCAACATCTGTGACACTGTAGGTAAGTCACAGCATTATTTATCCTCTGGACTGCCTATCTAATAATAACTTTCTGATGGAGCATCTTAGCCTGGCTTCCCTGGAAACAAAGCCTGAGACAAAGGTTTATGTAGGAGTACCTTACTGAGGGGTATCATTCCAGCAGCAGACATGAGGGATAAGGGAACAAAGCAGAAAGGAGTCAGAATCCATACAGGAATGTGTTATTGGCTCGCTGCTTGATCCAAGAGCATCTGAGAAGCAGTACAAAATATGCCTCTTAGAGCTGTCTATCAGGAGGACTAAGGAGAAAGCATTTGTCCATTAGCTTCTATATCCCAGCGGTAAAACATTCACTTTGTAGGTTAACTGTTCCATATTTCTGATGCCCACAGGTGTGGGCATCAAATCAAAAGGTGATTTGCCTTCTGCCTGTGGGGCAAGGCAAGGGGTAAGTAGTAGGAGCCTGATGAGTCTGAAGCTGGATGGAACCTGTGCCAACTAATCAAAGCAACCATGGCTGGAATAAGAGGTGTAGGTAGCTAAGATTTCTAACAGTGCCTAAGAAGTGTTTGCTCTACTCCACCCCTTGCCCATTCTGATCCACTTGTGCCCTCATTCAAGTCCAGTCTATAATGGATGTTCCTTCTAGGTGGTGAGCAGCCACAATCTCTGTGAAGACGCTGTGAAAGGAATAAGGAAACAAAATAAGCTACAGCTGCTCACATGGCTATAACTAGTATCATCATCCTCTCCTCTACCTGCTATTCTATATATTGCTAACACTCGGTCAGCACTTTAGTGGGTCTGGGTCATTTGTCTGGTGGGATGACCACACCTATATTCCAAGTAACTGGATTCCTTTATTGCTTTGCTTTTGTCAGGACTTCTTTGCAACAACTGCCTATTCATCTTTGAGCACAGAAAATAAACACCACAGTAAATCTCCTGGACTTCAGATCTACTTATTCCTGCTCCCATTCCATCTTGTGGCAGCAGCTCCATCATCATGGTCTTCAGAGTCAGTTACTCCCAATAGGAGTAACTTATTTGCCTGCTGGTTTATGGATTTTGAGAGCCCAAAATAGCCAGGTTGTACTCACAATTTCAAGTTCAGAGGAATCCTTACAGTATCCTTCATAGAAATTTCCACCCATTGAAAACCTGGCCTATAACTGAGCAGATCTAACATTTTGGAGATGGGAAACAAAATTTTGCAAGTGGATCATTTGGAATGATGATGGTCAGAAACAATACCACTTTCAACCTTTGGTTCCTGGAATCATGTAATCTGTCCAATAGAGACATAGCACCATGAGCATAGGTTTACTCTATGTACTGTATCCTGGAGTACAGTCACCAACCCTGGGCTGGCACATTACTAAGTATTAATAGGCCCCTCCACAGTTATGTTATGCTGCTGGATTATAGGCTTAGTCTATAACATAAGATTAGTAGATGCTATGGTCATATGCCAATTGTCTCACCTTCTTTGTTCACCATGATGACGTATGAAACATTTAATAAGCCCTCAGATAATGGTTCCAGCAGAATTACTGTGGGCAAAAGAGAGAAACAGATACATATCCAGAGAAGGGCTGCATGTAGGTAAAGTTAAATCACTTATCAGGTTACAGTTCAGATAAGGTTAAAATAAAATGGAAAAGGTCCAATGTACTCAAGTTCTCACTTGGCTGACTGGGCTTCTCAAGAAACTGTTCCATAATGAGCACTTAGTAGAGGCCTCTGTTTGGGGAAGTTTGTCATTTCATAGTGGCGACAGCTCTATCAGTTTTTTCCCCAGTGAGGGAGATTCAAGAAGAACACATTTGCCAGAGAAATAGCTCCCAATCCAGTGCCAGAAGCTGTGTTGTTTTGTGCCAATACACAGACCACACCCGGCCCAGCAGCTGACATTGCTGTCCCCTGTTTAAGTTTATAGCACTCCTTCATTATCAAGCATAATCCACGTGGGTTTTCAGGGGCCACAGGTTAATTAAATGGCAGCTATCACCTCTTTGAATCTTTAACAATATCACTAGTATGCAATTTCTCCTTGGATAGGATATTGTTTCTAACTTCCTATCGTGGTTAGGGGGGAGATGAAGTTTCAGCGACTTTTACACGCCCATTCTTACAATAATGGCTTTTTTATTCCATAGGTGTGTGGATCAAAGAGAAGATTCTGTCAGCTGGTCTACAGTTGAGAAACCAAGTAAATAATCATAAGATAGATTCTTAGGCCCACTGGATCCACTGTGAATTAAAAATTGGGCCATAATTCCAGCTGATACAAATTACTGCTCAAAGAAAACTTTCCAGAATTTCTGATTGGGTTTCCAGAAATTCTGATCTCTGGCATGTTCCTATTCCTAAATACTTGCATCTCACCATTCATAGAACTGGGAGCTTAATTTCTGGGTCAAATAGTCTGAAGTTAAGTTTCAATGATTCCACCTAACTGTCCCTTATTATCTCCTGCCTTCATCTTAAAAATATCTTTGAGAATTATTGGTAATGAACAAATTCTGTTCTTATTTGGCTACCCCCCAAGAGTAACTTATTTAGTCATTTTCACACTAGCAATGGGTATATCTGGGCCTCATTTAATACAACAAATTTTTAATACTTTTATTTTTTTTAAGATTTTATTTATTTATTTGACAGAGAGAGAGAGAGAGAGCAAGAGAAGGAACACAAGCAGGGGGAGTGGGAGAGGGAGAAACAGGCTTCCACTGAGCCAAGAGCCTGATGTGGGGCTCGATCCCAGGATCCTGGGATCATGACCTGAGCCAAAGGCAGACGCTTAACAACGGAGCCACCCAGGCGACCCCTAATACTTTTATTTTTGATACCTATCCTAAAGGAGACATGGGAGGGAGAAACTCAATGATCTAGGGCTTGTTAGACAAATATAATAGTTCATGGTAAGATGATGTACACACAAAGGCTCTTCCTAGCTGAAAAATCACAATCACCTCAAGAAAGCTCAAGCCGTGTACAGTTGATAAGCAATAAGTAGATTTTTGATATTGGATAAGTCATCCTGTTCTAAGTGTTTCTTCACCTTTTCCTTTTAAAATCAGAGTAATAACTGGCACTTACATAGTAAATTATAATTAACAAAAACTTCCATATTCATTATCACATTTAATCTTTCCAACAAAACTGTTATGAAGATTACCTGCAATTTACTTATGAGAGCTGATTTTCAAAACTATTAGAACCTCTCCCTTGCTCACAAAGTCATCAAGTGGCTATCTAGGCATAAACCTTACTACTCCATCTTCAGTTGTTTTTATGTTTTTCCATACTATCTCTGCTGGCCTCTTAAGGTAGAGGTGCAATACTATAGTGAATATAAGTAACACTGAAAATAAGGAAAGTCACTTAACATATGAAGTTTTGTGAATAGCAATTGAGAAAGTGTATGGACTTTACACTTCTATTCAATATTGTACTGTGGTTCTAGTCTGTATAACAAACCCCCATTCAAATTAAGGAGGGGTAAAGAGAGGGAGAAGGAAAAGGAGAGGAAAAGAATTTATTATATCAGATTTGAAATGAAGAAGTAAAACTGCCTTCATTCTCAGACATTGCCTGTATGTGGAAATGAAATATAGACCGTTTACAACAACACACCTGCTACAACTAATAAACAAGTTTAGCAAGGTTACAGAGCAACTGATTAATATACAGAAATCAACTCTACTTCTATATAGTAGGTACAAACAGTCCAAAAATTTAATTAAAGCAACAGTTCCAATCTAAATAACTTCAAAAAGGGTAAATGTTTGAAATAATTTTAACAAAAAATATGCACTAATCATCAGGGAAAGGCAAATCAAAACCACAATGAGATATCACCCCACACCTGTCAGAATGGTTAAAATAAAGAAACACAAGAAACAAGGATTGGAGAAACAAAGATGTAGAGAGAAAGGAACCTGTTGCACTGCTGGTAGAAATGCAAACTGGTGGAGTCACTCAGGAAAACAGTATTGGAGGTTTCTTTAAAAGTTAAACTAGAACTACCATATGACACAGTAATTCCACTACTGGGTATTTACCCCAAAAATATGAAAACACTAACTTGAAAAGATACATGTAGCCCTATGTTTGTTGCATTACTATTTACAACAGCCAAATTATGGAAGCAGACTAAGTATCCACTGGTAGGTGATTGGATAAAGAAAAGGTGAATGGATAAAGAAGAGCTATAGAAAACTATTAGACATTGATGTAAGAAACTGAAGATAACACAAAAATATTAAAAGATACTCCATGCCCATGGATTGGAAGAAATGTTAAAATGTCCATACTGCCCAAAGCAATATAGATTCATACACACACACACACACACACACACACACACACACACACACACACACACTAGTACTTAGCCATAAGAATAAAATATTGCTATTCGCAACATGGATGGATCTAGAAAGTATAATGCTAAGTGAAATAAGTCAGATAAAGACAAATACCATATGGTTTCACTCATATGTAGAATTTAAGAAACAAATGGAAAAAAAAAAGAGACAACCCAAAAAACATACTTTTAACTACAGAGAACAAACTGATGGTTACCAGAGGGGAGGTGAGTGGGGAGATGGGTGAAGTAGGTGAAAGAGATTAAGAGTACACTTATCATGATGAGCACTGAGTAGTGTATAGCATTGTTCAATCTATATGTACACCTGAAACTAATAGAACACTGTATGTTAACTATCCTAGAATTAAAATAAAAATTTTAAAAGTCCCCAACAAAATACAGGAAAACCAAATTTAACTACATATTAAAAAGATCATCTGTCATGATCAAGTGTGATTTACTCCAGGGATGCAAGGATGGTTCAATATCCAGAAATCAATCAATGTGATACACCACATTAACAAGAGGATGGATAAGAATATGATCATCTAGTACATGCAGAAAAAACATTTGACAAAATACAACATCTGTTTATGATAAAAAACTCTCCACAGAGTAGGTTTAAAGGAACATACCTCAATATGATAAAGGGCATATATGAATAACCTATGGTTAACATCATTCTTAATGGTCAAAAACTGAAAGCTTTTCTTCTAAATCTGGAATAAAAGGTCACTCCTGCCACTTTTATTTAACGAAATATTGGAAGTACTAGCTGCAGCAATCAGACAAGAAAAAAGTTATCCAAACTGGCAAGGAAGAAGAAACAATTGTCACTCCTTACGGATGACATAACAGTACATACAGAAAACCCTAAAGATGCCAACAAAAAATTATCAGAATAAATGAATTCAGTAAAGTTGCAGGATACAAAATTAATATACAGAAATCTGTGGTGTTTCTTTACACTGATAATGGAAAAGCTAAAAAATTTAGAAAACAATCCCATTTACAATGCACCAAAATATTTAGGAAAAATTTTAACCCAGGAGATGAAAGACCTATACTCTGAAAACTATAAGACATTGATGAAAGGAATTGAAGACAACACAAAAATATTAAAAGATACTCCATGTTCATGGATTGGAAAAAATGTTGTTAAAATGTCCATACTGCCCAAAGCAATATACAGATTCAATGCAGTCCCTATCAAAATACCAACAGCATTTTTCACAGAACAAGACCTAATAATCCTAAAATTTGTATGAAACCACAAAGACCCTGAATATCCAAAGCAATCTGAGAAAGAATAAAGCTGAACTTATCACAATCCCAGATCAAGATATACTACAAAACTATAGTAATGAAAATAGAATGGTACTAACACAAATACAGACACAATTTGAAGGAACAGAATAAAGAGCCCCAAAACAAACCTACAATTACATGGTCAATTAGTCAAAATTAAAGGAGGCAAAAATACACAATGCGAACAGAGAGTGTCTTCAAGAAATGGTGCTAGGTTAATGGAACAGCTATATGTAAAAGAATGAAACTGGACCCCTTTCTTACACTATGCAAAAAAATAAACCAAATTGGATTAAATATGAGACCTGAAACCATAAAAAGCCTTTAAGAATACATAGGCGTCACTCTCTTGGACAGCGGCTCTAGCAATTTTTTTTTTGTATTTTAATCAATATTTACAGTGACAAGATTATTTGAGAGGCCCTGGATCCCAGGCCTTGTTCTTTTTTTTATTTAATTTTTTATTGTTATATTAATCACCATACATTACATCATTAGTTTTTGATGTAGTGTTCCATGATTCATTGTTTGTGCATAACACCCAGTGCTCCACGCAGAATGTGCCCTCCTTAATACCCATCACCAGGCTAACACATCCCCCCACCGCCCTCCCCTCTAGAACCCCCAGTCAGTTTCTCAGAGTCAAGCATTTCTCATGGTTCGTCTCCCCCTCCAATTTGCCCCCTTCATTCTTCCCCTCATGCTATCTTCTTCTTTGTTTTTTTCTTAACATATATTGCATTATTTGGTTCAGAAGTACAGATCTGTGATTGAACAGTCCTGCACAATTCAAAGCACTCACCAAAGCACATAGGCTCCCCAATGTTGATCACCCAGCCACCCGATCCCTCCCACTCCCTCAGCACTCCAGTAACCCTTAGTTTGTTTCCTGAGATTAAGAATTCCTCATATCAGTGAGGTCATATGATACATGTCTTTCTCTGATTGACTTACTTCACTAAGCATAACACCCTCCAGTTCCATTCACGTTGTTGCAAATGGCAAGATCTCATTCCTTTTGATGGCTGCATAATATTCCATTGTGTATATATACCACATCTTCTTTATCCATTCATCTGTCGATGGACATCTTGGCTCTTTCCACAGTTTGGCTATTGTGGACATTGATGCTATAAACATTGGGGTGCATGTACCCCTTCAGATACCTACATTTATATCTTTGTGGTAAATACCCAGTAGTGCCATTTCTGGATCGTATGGTAGCTCTACTTTCAACTGTTTGAGGAACCTCCATACTGTTTTCCAGAGTGGTTGCACCAGCTTGCATTCCCACCAACAGTGTAGGAGGGTTCCCCTTTCTCCGCATCCCCGCCAACATCTGTCGTTTCCTGACTTGTTAATTTTAGCCATTCTGACGGGTGTGAGGTGGTATCTCATTGAGGTTTTGATTTGAATTTCCGTGATGCCGAGCGATGTTGAGCACTTTTTCATGTGTCTGTTGGCCATTTGGATGTCTTCTTTGGAAAAATGTCTGTTCATGTCTTCTGCCCATTTCTTGATTGGATCATTTGTTCTTTGGGTGTTGAGTTGGATAAGTTCATTAATACATTTTGGATACTAGCCCTTTATCTGATATGTCATTTGCAAATATTTTCTCCCATTCATTCTTTAATTTCCTGGTTGACCCATTCATTCTTTAGTAGGTTGCTCTTTAGCCTCCATGTATTTGAGTTCCTTCCGACTTTCTTCTTGTGATTGAGTTCTAATTTCAAAGCACTGTGGTCTGAAAATATGCAAGGAATGATCCCAATCTTTTGGTACCAGTTGAGATCTGATTTGTGACCTAGGATGTGATCTATTCTGGAGAATATTCCATGGGCCCTAAGGAAGAATGTGTATTCCGTTGCTTTGGGATGGAATGTTCTGAATATGTCTGTGAAGTCCATTTGGTCCAGTGTGTCATTTAAAGTCTTTATTTCCTTGTTGATCTTTTGCTTAGATGATCTGTCCATTTCTGTCAGGGGATGTTAACATCCCCCACTTTTATTGTATTGTTGTCAATGCGTTTCTTTGCTTTTGTTATTAATTGCCTTATATAATTGGCTGCTCCCATGTTAGGGGCATAGATATTTACAACTGTTAGATCTTCTTGTTGGATAGACCCTTTCAGTAGGATATAGTGTCCTTCCTCATCTCTTATTACAGTCTTTGTTTTAAAATCTAATTTGTCTGACATAAGGATTGCCACCCAGCTTTCTTTTGGTGTCCATTAGCATGGTAAATGGGTTTCCACCCCCTCACTTTCAATCTGGGGGTGTCTTTGGGCCTAAAATGAGTCTCTTGCAGACAGCACATTGATGGGTCCTGTTTTTTTATCCAATCTGATAGCCTGTGTCTTTTGGTTGGGGCATTTAGCCCATTTACATTCAGGGTAACTATTGAAAGATATGAATTTAGTGCCATTGTATTGCCTGTAAGGGGACTGTTATTGTATACTTTCTGTGTTCCTTTCTGGTCTATGCTGTTTTTAGGCTCTCTCTTGCTTAGAGGACCCCTTTCAATATTTCGTGGAGGGCTGGTTTCGTGTTTGAAAATTCCCTTAGTGTTTGTTTGTCCTGGAAGATTTTTATCTCTCCTTCTATTTTCAATGACAACCTAGCTGGATATAGTATTCTTGGCTCTATATTTTTCTCGTTTAGTGCTCTGAAGATATCATGCCAGTCCTTTCTGGCCTGCCAGGTCTCTGTGGATAGGTCTGTTGCCAATCTAATGTTTCTACCAGTGTAGGTTACATATCTCTTCTCCCGAGTTGCTTTCAAGATTTTCTCTTTGTCTCTGAGACTCGTAAGTTTTACTATTAGATGTTGGGGTGTTGACCTATTTTTATTGATTGTGAGGGGGGCTCCGTGCCTCCTGGATTTTGATGCCTGTTTCCTTCCCCACATTAGGGAAGTTCTCTGGTATAATTTGCTCCAATATACCTTCTGCCCCTCTTTCTCTTTCTTCTTCTTCTGAGATCTCAATTATTTTAATGTTTTTCATCTTATCGTATCGCTTATCTCTCGAATTCTGCCCTCGTGATCCAGTAGTTGTTTCTCTCTCTTTTTCTCAGCTTCTTTATTTTCCATCATTTGGTCTTCTATATCACTGATTCTCTCTTCTGCCTCATTTATCCTAGCAGTTAGTGCCCCCATTTTTGATTGCACCTCATTAATAGCGTTTTTGATTTCGATTTGGTTAGATTTTAGTTCTTTTATTTCTCCAGGAAGGGTGTCTCTAATAACTTCCATGCTTTTTTCAAGTCCAGCTAGTATCTTTAAAATCATGATTTTGAACTCTAGGTCCGACATCGTACTAATGTCCGTATTGAGTAGGTCCCTTCCTGATGGTACTACCTCTTGTTCTTTTGCTGAGGTGATTTTTTTCATCTTGTCATTTTGTCCAGAGGAGAATAGATGAATGAGAGAACAAAATGCTAACAGGTTAACAACGTCCTCAGAAAATATACTCTAAACAAATCAGAAGAGACATAAAACCAGGGGAAAAGAAAGGGAAAGAAAGAAAAAAGAAAGAGAAAAAAATAAAAAGATAAAAACAAACCAAAACAGAACAAAACAAAACAAAAAAAAATAGAATATGATCAGATATGATCAGGCTAGTGCATAGATCAGTGCCATGCACTAGATTTTGGGTGTATTTTGGTCTGTTAGAAGAAAGTGCCTCCTAAAATTTTAAAGAAAGAACGACTTATATATGTATAAAATCAGGGTTGATACAATGAAAAGATGGAAGATGACTGTAAAGATGGAAATTATAAAAGATTTTATAAAAGGAAGTGATAAGATAAGAAGCTGTTTGTAAAAAGAACGAAGATTAAAAAAAAAGGAAAAAAAAAGGGAGAGAATGTGATCAGGCAGAAGACTAGAACAAAGCCATACAATAGTGATTTAGGGTATATTTTGGTCTGTTAGAAGAAACTGTATCTCAAAATTTTAAAGAGAGAACAATTTATATATATATGAGAAAAATAATGGTATCTACTATAAAGGGATAGAATATGACTCTAAAAATGAAAAATGAAAATTTTTTTTTCAAAAAGGGATTGATAAGATGTTGGTTGAAAAAGGGAAAAAGAAAAATTCAAAAAAAGAAACTTAAAAAAATTAACTTTGAAAAACTCATGAATCATGGTAAAAAAGCCATGAATTCTTTTTGCCGTATTCCTCTAGCGCTGGAGTTCTCCCATTTCTTTGATCGGTAAACTTGGTCTTGGCTGGCTGTTCGTGCTGATCATCTGGGGGAGGGGCCTGTTGCCGTGGTTCCCAAATGTCTTTGCCAGAGGCAGAATTGCCCAGCCCTTGTCAGTCTGGGCTAAGGAATCCCCTAGGGCTTGCTCTCGGGAGCTTTTGTTCCCTGCAAGCTCTCGGTACAGCTTTGGAGGACGAGAGTGAAAATGGTGGCCTCCCAATCTCCACCCGGAGGAGCCAAGAACTCGGGGCCCCAATCCTCAGTGCGCCCCCAGAGAAAAGCAGTCAGTCATTCTCGTGTCCCCGGTCTCAGGCCGCACTCCATGCTCACCCAGCCTGTGACTGAGCATTTCTATCTCTGGCACCCGACTCAGTGTGGGGTCTCCAAACCCAGCAGATCCCTGCAGTGTGCTCCCGAGCCACTCCTCTCGGGGGAGGAAGGGGAGTCTCCCCGGCTCTGCTGCTTGTTGGGTCCCTCCTGGAGGAGCAGTGGCCTGAATGTGCCACGGATCAGTTTACGGCTACCCCGAGCTGAGAGCCCGCACCTCGGCTCCGTCTCTGCAGCCAACTTCCCTGCTCCGATACCCAGGAGCTCTGCTGCACTCAGGCACCCCCGGTCTTTCTGTGACCCCGAGGGTCCTGAGACCACACTGTCCCGCGAGGTTTCCATCCCCCGCTTAGCCACTGGAGCGACGTCCCTCAGTGGAGCCGACTTCTAAAAGTTCCGATTTTGTGCTCTGCGGCTCTATCATTTGCCAGTAGTGGCTGATGGAGGCCCCCCTCCCCCGCCGTCTATCCTCCCAAATATCGCCTTGGATTCACTTTTCCACACGTCCTACCTTCCAGTAAGTGGTCGCTTTTCTGTTCAGAGAGTTGTTGCTATTCAATCTCCTGTTGAGTTCGTAGGTGTTCAGAATGGTTTAATCCCTATTCAGCTGAATTCCTGAGACCTGACAAAATCCAGGTCTCCTACTCCTCCGCCATCAGCAATGTTTTTATAGATAGGACTCCTCTTGGCAAGAGAAACAAAAGCAAAAATAAACTGTTGGGACTACACCAAAATCAAAAGCTTTTGCAGAGCAAAGGAAACCATCAACAAAAGAAAAAAGGCAGCCTACTGAATGGAAGAAGAAATTGTAACTTATATCCAAAAAGGAGTTAATATCTGAAATACAAAAAGAACTTCTGCAAATCAACACCAAAAATAAATTGATTAAAAACCTGGCACAGGACCTGAACAGACTTTTTTCCAGAGAAGACATACAGATAGCCAACAGATACCTGAAAAGAGGTTCATCACTAACTAAAAGAGGTTCATCCAGGAAAATGCAAATCAAAACCACAATGTGGTATCACCTCACACCACTCAGAATGGCTAGTATCAAAAAGACAATAAATAAAAAGTGAGTGAAGTGTGGAAAAAAGGGATTCCTCATGCACTGTTGGTGGGAATGTTGCAAACTGGTGAAGCCACTCTAGAAAACAATATGGAGATTCCTTAAAAATTAAAAATTAAAAATGGAAATACCATATAATACAGTAATTCGACTACTGGGTATTTATCACTCCCACTCTACGCACTCAAAACACCTGAAAATACTCATTTGAAAAGATATACCCAGCCCTATGTTGAATGCTGCATTATTTACAATAGCCAAGATATGGAAGTAATCTGAGTATCCACCAATAGCTGAATGGATAAAGAAAATATGGTATATATCATGTATATTTTTATTTATGTATAAAATTTACACACACACAATGGAATATTAACCATAAAAAAATGAGATCTTGCCATTTGCAACAACATGGATGGACCTAATGGGTTTATGCTAAGTGAAATAAGCTTTACAAGAAAGACAAATACCATATGATTTCGTTTATATGTAGACTTGAAAAAAATCAAACAAAAAAACCCGCAGATGAATTAAAAAAAATCAAAATAGACTTATAAATACAGAGAACAAGCTGGTGGCTGCCAAAGGGGCAGTTGGTGGGGGGATGGGTAAAATAGGCTAAGGGAATTAAGAGAGACAAACTCCCAGTTATAAAGTAAGTCACGAGGATGAAAAGTACAGCATGGGAAATATAGTCAATGATATTGTGGGAAGTTGTATGGTGACTACATTTACCATGATGAGCACTGAGTATTGTATAGAATTGTCAACTATTAAATTAGGTTGTACACCTGAAACTAATACAATGTTGTTATCAACGATACCTCAATAAAAAAAGATAAAAGTCTTAAAATCAGCCAGACTAAGTACCTTTGAAAGAGCAACAACTAAACTAACAGCTAACTTCACAAATGTTACTTTGGAAGCACAAATTAGTGCAATTTAGTCTTCAATAAACTGAAAAGAAGCATTTGACAGTCTGGAAACCTATATACAATGTAAGTATCTCCTATGAATGAAGGCAAAATAGACACTTTTTATTATAACAGAAACAAGTGAGAGTTTACCTCCAGTAGATCCAGTCTGGTAAGATTTCTCAACATGTAGTTGAGTCTGTATGAACACTATGCCAAGAAAAGCTCAGAAATATATGAAGGAAAAAGAGCAAATGAAACGATAAAAATGCTGGATGACTCTAAAAGAAAAGCATAAAATATTCATAATTTTGTAGAATATATCAATATACATATATACACAAAACATGAATATTAATATATTCTTACATATGTATCATTAAAATACATGACAACAATATCCTATCCATCAGGAGAAATAATAGCATTAAAACATTTTAAATTCTTCACATTTTCTTGGAGGAAAATAAAGATATCAATTAAAACTAAACTTTAGGCTGCAGTGGAGCAAGATGGCGGAGGAGTAGGAGACCTGGATTTCGTCTGGTCTCAGGAATTCAGTGGATAGGGATCAAACCATTCTGAACACCTATGAACTCAACAGGAGATTGAAGAGAAGAATAGTAACAATACTCTGAACAGAAAAGCAACCACTTTCTGGAAGGTAGGACATGTGGAGAAGTGAATCCGAGGTGATATTTGGGAGGATAGACGGCGGGGGAGGGGGCCTCCATCTGCTGCTTCTGGCAAGTGATAGAGAAGCTGAGCACAAAATCAGAAATTTTAGAAGTCTTCTCTGCTGAGGGACATCGCTCCAGTGGCTAAGCGGGGGGTGGAAATTGGACAGCCACATGTAGAAGAATGTAACTGGACCATTTCCTTACACCACACACAAAAATAGACTCAAAATGGTTGAAAGACCTCAGTGTAAGGCAGGAGTCCATGAAAATCCTAAAGGAGAACACAGGCAGCAACCTCTTCAACCTCAGCCGCAGCAACTTCTTCCTAGAAACATCACCAAAGGCAAGGGAAGCAAGGGCAAAAATGAACTCTTGGGACTTCATCAAGATAAAAAGCTTTTGCACAGCAAAGAAACAGTCAACAAAACCTAAAGATAGCTGACAGAATGGGAGATGATACTTGCAAATGACATATCAGGTAAGGGCTAGTATCCAAAATCTATAAAGAACTTCTCAAACTCAACATCCAAAGAATAAATGATCCAATCAAGAAATGGGCAGAAGACGTGAACAGACATTTTTCCAAAGAAGACATCTAAATGGCCAACAGACACATGAAAAATTCTCAACATCGTTCGGCATCAAGGAAATCCAAATCAAAACCTCAATGAGATACCACCTCACACCAGTCAGAATGGCTAACATTAACAAGTCAGGAAACGACAGATGTTGGCGGGGATGCAGAGAAAGAGATACCCTCCTACACTGTTGGTGGGAATGGAACCTGGTGAAGCCACTCTGGAAAACAGTATGGAGGTTCCTCAAACAGTTGAAAATAGAGCTACCATACGATCTAGGAATTGCACTACTGGGTACTTACCACAAAGATACAAATGTAGGGATCGGAAGGGGTACGTGCACCCCAATGTTTATAGCATCAATGTCCACAATAGCCAAACTATGGAAAGAGCCAAGATGTCCATCGACAGATGAATGGATAAAGATGGAGTGGTATATATTTGCAATGGAATATTATGCAGCCATCAAAAGGAATGAGATCTTGCCATTTGCATGATGTGATGGAACTGGAGGGTGTTTTGCTGAGCGAAATAAGTCAATCAGAGAAAGACATGTATCATATGACCTCACTGATATGAGGAATTCTTAATCTCAGGAAACAAACTGAGGCTTGCTCAAGTGGGAGGGGGTGGGAGGCTGGGTGATAGACATTGGGGAGGGTATGTGCTATAGTGAGCACTGTGAATTTTGCAAGGCCGTTGAATAACAGATCTGTACCTCTGAAACAAATAATGCAATATATGTTATGAAATAATTAAAAAGAAGAAGATAGCAGGAGGGAAGAATAAAGGGGGGGAATCGGAGGTGGAGATGAACCATGAGAAAGGATGGACTCTGAAAAACAAACTGACGGTTCTAGAAGGGAGAGAGATGGGCAGATTGGTTAGCCTGGCAATTGGTATTAAATAAGGCATGCTCTGTATGGAGCACTGGGTGTTATGAACAATGAATCATGGAACACTACATCAAAAACTAATGATGTAATGTATAGTGATTAAGATAACAATAAAAAATTTAAAAACAGCATTGAAAAACCAAACAAAAAAACTAAACTTATTAAAGATGCATGCTAAAATTTAATCATGAAAATAACAGATATGAAGCATATAAGCTTTAAACTAGTAGAGGGAGTTGGTAAATTAGAGTGGTAAATGTCATCAGTCCAACAGAAGACTAGATGAATGAGAAAAATATATAGACAGAATTAGCATGAAAACAACATTCATAATACAACAATAGGTTTAGACACACATGGGAGTAATTTCATTTCATATAGATGGAGCATCTGATCTAACTTAAAGAAAAGTATTTCCAGATTGGATAAAAATAAGAACAAAACTCAGTCATATGCTGTTCAACATCGCCATATCTAAAATATAAGGATACTGAAATTTTGAATAGAAGAGGATGTAAAAGATTTACTAGGAAATCCTAAAAAAGATGGAACTACTGTTTTTGCCCAGACTACAAAAGAATCTTCACATTCAATCCTAGATTTAAAAAAAATATACTTTTAAATATGATAGACACTAAATCTTTTCTTGGTCTTGAACCAAAGTTACAGCCTGAGATAATGCTATGCTGTGCCTCCAGCAACACAATAGCACGTTGGGGCCTCAGACTCTTGCTTTTCCTAACTTTGTGCATCCCGTTGAAAGGGTATGAATTTGGACTTATTATCGAATCAAGACATATGTTCACATCAACCTGGGCAGACTTTTTGTTTTCAGTGGATGAATGATAGTACTTTCTAAAAGAATTAATCAGAGGGATGGAAATTACCTATCATGGAAGCTCTGGGAAAAAAAAAAGTTTCAAGAAGTTAAATTGTCTATTTCCAAAACTTTTATTTTTCTGTCCTCTTATCCTTTATTTCCATCTTCTCTGCTTAAAAATTTGGAGGATAACTAAGACCAGAAAATAAAGTAACTTTTGTTTTATTTTAAGGGTGGCAGGAGGGGAGAAGGAGAGAGAGAATCCTAAGCAGGCTCCATACTCAGCATGGAGCCCTATGGAGAGCTTGATCTCACGATCCTGAGATCAACACCTATGCTAAAATCAAGAGTCGGTTGCTTAGATGACTAAGCCATCCAAGAGCCCCTAAAATAATTTTAATTATAATATTGATTTCCCAAACTTTTTCCTACTCTTATTAACTAGAAAACAGAGATTTATCCATTTCTTACATATTCTATCTCTTTTGTATGTAAAAGTAAAAGAATTCAGATATTCACTGGAGTTGCCCCCTGAATAAGCTACTATTTCAAATCCTGCTTACTTTATGCCTAATTTTCAAATCCTGCCCAATTTCTGTCACCTCTCAGACATGTTAAAAAAAAGGAGAAAACATTTTTCCATCAATACTTCAAAATTTCTGAAAAATTTAATTGCCTATTAACATATAGACACAGAGGAGGCTTGAGTCGAAAATAGAGCTCAGATTTTATTTTCAATGAGCCAGTAATCATAAAGCTGGAGGCTATCTAGTTTTAGCTATACCTTTTTTATGTAGCATTCTGGAACTCAATGGTTCTATTTTTTCCACTGTGATAAAGGCAAAGTTCTATTAGCACAGATCAAGATAGCAAGTAAAGTCTACTCATGAATCTTTCTTTCTGGAATGTAAATAGGATCATATACCCATCTGCTCCCAATTTTCAATGCTACCATGCTGAATAGAGAAGGCAAGACCAAAATCAAGGATTGGTCTCTTCTTATCTCTTCACAAATATTTTCTTTCCCCTAATCTCAAGAATCTCCTGGTCTGTACATCTTTTGAGGGCTGGACCCTCTATTTGGAATGCTTACTCCATTTCCCACTTTCTTGGAATATTTTAGAGTCTGCTGGTCTTACTTCCCCTGTGAAAATTCTTTCTTCTGTTCTCTGGCTTTCCATATAATTGTTCCTTCATTTTGGCTGCCTTAATCAAGAATTTTGCCATTTTATTGCTTTTTAAAATTCAGAGAAAAGGAAAAGGCACCAGATATTTTATTTATGGTTTTAAAAATTCTAACAGTACATTTTCTAAAGGATTACTATTACTATGTTATAAATACCCAAGACTCATCAAATGTAAGAAACATCCTGGTGGTCTTTCATATGTGAGAGGTGATGGAAATTTGGGAGAAGCTGACAGGTGTACAATTTCAAATACTAACTTAATCAGGTAATAATTAGCAAAGAGTTATCTGAGTTTTCTTTGTTTCTGTTACAAAATATATACATTTATATCCTCCTAGAACTTCAGATCAACCTGGCTCCAATGCTTTGCCATAGATCGAACTATGAGCCTGGAGGTTGTTAGTTTTTTGTATTGGTTATGTAGTGTTCACTATGAAGTAGAGCAAAATTCTGCAGTTAGAAATTAGATCTCAACTTTACCACCACTAAACTTGGGCAAACAACTTCATTTTCCCATTTGTAAAATGAAGAGGGTTGACCTTATCAGTGACACTCAAATTTAAAACAACAACAAAAAATGCATTCACTTTCTTTTTTTTTTAATTTTTTTATTGTTATGTTAATCACCATATATTACATCATTAGTTTCTGATGCAGTGTTCCATGATTCATTGTTTGTTCATAACACCCAGTGCT